>NW_009223446.1:0-9241 GCF_000690835.1 Fulmarus glacialis | reverse complement strand
GCTGGTTAAATTCCCTCACTCCATGTTTGCGCAGCCTTCTACCTTTCAATTTTTCAGCCTCCAGGTGGATACATTCTAAGGCCTCCAATAAAGAGATTTGAGTTAAATAGTTGAGTTTACAAGTCCTTGAGGTAAAGGTAAGGATTTGGGCCCATGATCTGTGGTCCTTATTAAAATAGCACTTCCATAACCCCAGTGCTATTAAAATCCCTGTGAACTCAATCCATAAATTCAAAAATAAATCTTATTCACTATTTTATGCTTGGTCAGTACGTGGAAGCCAAGAAGAGTCTTTGCAGTGATATAAGGGCAAAAACTTTCTATAAGGGATTTACATTTGTAACTTCTCTTTTTGGGAGAGGGAAGTTAACTTTTTGCACCAAAAATATTCATGCATTACCTGATCCAAAGCTCAGTGAGGATGGAAAGACTTCCATTCACTTCCACAGGCTTTGAATGAGACCCATTCTGAAAATTCCTGTGGGTGAGAAGATGCGGGGGGGGAGCAGAAGTGTCAGTGCCAATTTGCAGCTAGAAGGACATACATTGTATGTTTTATGCCACATGGAACTGTATGGGGAAAACCTGACTCACACACCATAGAACTAAACAGTGATGTTTTACTGTCACTGAAAGCAGTAACAGCTTGTAACATTACATTATGTTCATTAGCAGAAAGCTTTTCACCAGGGAGAGCCAGAACAATGTAATGCTCATATTCAGAAGTCAAAACAATTTGCATTGTTTTCTAGTATACAGCACCTAGCCCAGGCTCCCCTAATCTGTTTAGCCTCTAAGTAAAACTGCCATAAAACTGCCTATTAAAGAATAAAAATAACAATATGCTGAGGCCATATGTTTTTGCAGGAAGTGATAAGATAAAACAAGATGTTCCTAAATGAAACCCACCTTGCTTTGCTTTGGCTCTTGAGGAACAGTGAGGGCAAAAAGTACCAAAATCTACAGCAGAACAGGTACAGACTGCTGGTTAGATAAGGATGTAAAAATCTCTGTTACCTACCCTGCTGCTGGACTTTTCCAGAAGTCATGTATCTAATGAAGAGCTGGATTCTTTACTGGTAGAAAGGGCTTGACTTCATCATAATCTTCTGTGCTAAGATGGAATTTGACTCTGGGAGTGCAAATGCCAGCCACAATCTACCCCATCTTGATTTTAACCTTGTTATATGGAAGTAGTGTTTACGTGATGGCCAATGGGGCATACTTCCTTGATCCTACTACCTCTAGATTGAGGTTCTCCCACATACTTTAATAGTCAAAGTAGTAATTGATAGTTCTGACTTTAAATACTTCTGGTTATAAAGCACTGAATTATCTTTTGGTAGAAATATGTGTTCTTTGTTCAAAATTGCTATCCCTACCTATTCAGTGGGTGACTGAGTAAAGCACCTCCTTAAAAGAATACTAATGAACACCCAGAGATAAATAAATAGTAGAAAATGGTGCCTTTCAAGCACTGTCATGATATTAATCATAATAATCCTGCGGTTCTCTTAGGAAGATCACTCACACATTTCACAAGCAACTATAGCAATTCAGAAGAATCCTGCAAAATACAGCACTGTTATCCCCACTCCATAAAGGCACAAGTGACTCTTCTGAGTAGAGCTTAGAGTAAAGGCTCACAGTCAGGAATCAAATAAAAATTAGGAACTCGGACCTTTGCTTTAATTACTAGGAACCCTTTCTCCAGGTTGAGCTAGAGTGCCCCTCCAAGGATTCTTGCACAGAAATGGGAAACGCTGTGGCTCAGAGCCCACAGCATACTAGAATTTCACTAGCCAGCAGACAGCTCATTCAAATGAGTCTGTACCCACTTTGTACCAGCTGAGGCTCTGCTCTAAAATGGGTACTTGGGCTTTGCAAACTTCTAGATATCTCTCTCTCTTACTCATATATATCTTGCCATAGAACCTTTGTCCTGCATTTTCCAGGGAGTGTATTTTCTCCTGGGCTGAACCCAGTCCCTCCTATTTCTAGGCATGACTTGGATTGGCTAGAAAAAGAATATAGTGCTTTAATATTATGACTCTACAAAAAAAAAAAAAAAAAACAAACCACCAACATGGACCATATCTCCTGTGGTCTAAAACTTTCCTGTTTCTGCTGGTAGGAAGCGAGATACAGGTAAACTGCAAGGTTTACACTCAAAATTCCTTGCATCTGCAAGAAGGCAGTCTGCCCATGGACAGTTTGCCTCAAGAAACCTGTGGCTCAAGCATTTATTTCCCATGCTTGTATTTTCTTTTTCTTTGCCTCTAGATATTAATTAACAATTAGATTTTCTATACAGTAAGAGCACACACAGAGTAATCTATAAATTAGTATTTTTAAATATAGACATTAAAGGGGGAGGGGGAAGATGGAATATTTTATCCTGAACATTTATGTTTAGAGTGTTTTGGAAAGAGATGGTGCATCTTTAAATTCTCTGTGGTATAAAGAAACGCATTAAGTTGCTGGTCAACTCTTAAGGTGTTTAAATGCATGGCTCATGACTGTTATGTAAAACTTCAATACAGCCTTACAAACAACAAGGGTATAGTGTATTTGAAAATATGGTAGACAGCTTGGAAACTTACTCTGAATTTCTCTGAGGTGTTGAACTTTGCCATCAGCAAGAAGTATTTTTAGTAGAGAGGCCTTGAATTTTCAGACAACAGAGATTTCATCAGGTTGGCTCTGATTTTTCCACTACAGAAAAACATTAAATAGCAAGAATGCTTTATTTGTAAGTATAATTTTGATTCCATGAAGTAGAATTCATATGGCTAAATCATGCCCAGAAGCGAGAAGCAGAGCTGTTGGCCCAGTATATTCTTTGCAAAAACCAAGGGCAACGTTCCCCAAGGTGGGCTGAGAATTATACTCTGGCAGCGTGCTTTGGCCAGTAGTTCACCCCTCTTTCGTGCGGGCACCAACGACAGCCCCCTCTTCTTTCTGCTAAGTAAGCATTTGCAAAGTCATTAGGAGTAGTTTTGTTGATTTGACTGGGCTTTGGAGCAGGCCCCATATATCCTTGAAAGCTGTACAGATCCTACCAGCTCAGAGATCATCTCTCCTCAGTACCGGTATTTATGAGCTCTTACCCAGCTAGCTGTCTCTCATACTGGGCTTTTGGGGTGAAATAAGAGCCACGCTAGAATACCTTCGCACCACAGCATCTTGGGCAAGATTTAGCCTTTAAACCAGTCATCCTGTAAGAGGGTAATGTGTTACTAAGCTTGTCTATCATTAGGCTACAGAAAACCTCCTATTTTGCTGGTCAAATAATAAGAATAGATTTTTTATGTTTATTGTTATTTGCAGTTTCTTTCTTGGTAAAGCTATGTGAAATTGATCTAACATCAGAGAAAGTGATTGGTGTAGCACTAATCTACCTTATGACTGTGAACCGTAGTAATTTATTAAGCAGATTTTAAGCTAAACGGACAGACTTTTTGTGTTTTACTTTAAAGGTCAGTTTGGGCCCAATCCTGCTGTCCTTGGACCTCATTCCAGGTTCTTTTGCACCAGCGTAAATCAAGAGCAGTTCCACTGAAGCTGAGTCAGGTATTACCTTGTATAAATCAGCATACCTCCACTCCCCCATAAGGCTGGCTCAGTACCAGCTGAGGATCTGGATCAGTGGAGTCATCCTGAAAACAACACATTTATGCTCGTGTAAAAAATTGTATATGTAAGGAAGACAAAAGGGTTTTTATCTCGTGGAATATTCCCCTAGAGGTCACAGGGACCATTGTCGGAGCCGGGCTCAGAGAAAGAGTCCACCATGCTGCTGTGTTATCAGTTGCACTGGAAGGGAAATACATACTGCATAATATATTGCTACATTTTTTAATAGGGACCAAATTTCTCTCCCATATTATGCAAATGAATCCCGTACTGAATGCAATGGCAGTTCCAGTTATTTCGCTGATAAAAATGAAGACTGTTTACGGTTATTGGGGACTCGGGGGAGGGGAAGAGGGGTTGTTTGGTTTTTTCCCCTCAGAGAAAAAGTAATTTAAGTGAAATGTGCAAGGCAGTGTTTAATTGCTTCCTGCCTTGTTTGTACATAGCAATTTGGCTGTTTATTGGTTGTCTTTGTTCAGATTTTTATTGTAACTTGTTGCTATATATGCAACCAAGCGTATGTTAAAGTTTAAACTTTGGTACATAATAATGCACAATTTTATGTGCTTTAAAACTTTGTAAATATATAGATGAACAATGTATGCTGTGCTAACTGTGATCTTGGGACTTGACACAACAGTATTTTCATGCATATGTACCTGCAAATGGTTTGAAAATAGCAAAATATATATTGAGGATGGCCATGAGCCAAGAGTAAATGAGTGCCGTATGACTCATGCTTCTTTAATAATTCCTGAAAGAGGCATGTATAGTACATAAAATAGACAATAAAAATAATTTTCAAGACTACAAATATTTTTTATAACTTCAGATATTAAATACTATTTTAGAAAAAAGATTGGTTGGTAAAAGAAATCTTAGGTTTATTCAAGTGAATCATTGTCATAAAAATGTTCTTAACATAGTTTTTTTTGTTTGATCTAATATCATAGAAACCTAGCTCTTTTAAGATTTAGACGACTTGAAGTGCTCTTGCATTCTTACAACTCCTGTGATCTTCTAAAATTATGTACTTCAAGTCTTCTCCCTCATTAACAAAAAAATGCTAGTGTATACATTCACATAATCCTAAATACCATGTGTACTTGTGTATAATCTTTAAACGGTATTTTTTGAAAAGTGTTCTATCTGACCATCATCCGGTATCCATGTATGTGAGCTTTACAATCCACAGAAATCTGAATGTAGTTTGTGTTTTTCTCTGAATTCTTTTATTTTTATTGGAAAGTGACTTTTTCTAAGGCCAAGCTTTCAAATATGGTCTCCAAATTTTGCTTTTGGTCTACCTATTCAGAAACCTAAATGAAATAGGCATGGCTTCCAGAGTCTGTGGGTAAAAATAACCTCCCATCAAAGTCAACAGAAATTGAAATTCAATTTATATAAACGTAAATGCCTTAATGCAGAAGTGATATCTGGGTAGCCAGATTTGAAGTGGCATCTTTCTAATCTGTGTGTTACAACTGCAGAAGTTGCTGGCATACAAGCATCTTTGCATCAAAACAGGGAACAGCACGAAAATCTCGCAGGCTGACTGACTGAGCCCTCTCTCCCCAAGCCTGGGGGCTGTCGTACAGGCTCTGCAGCTTTCAGCCATGTATTTACAATGACAGCCAGACAAAATCCGCTGTGCATTTCTGGTGTGAATCCGTGCTTTCAAGCCACGTTGTAAACATACTGTATTGTGGGTATGTATAATCTGCTTGTAGTCGAGAAACACCCCAGATATTACCTACTGAAGGAATTACCTTATAAAAGAAACACACTCGTCTGTTTTGATTCCTGTGCTTTTCACATATTCTCGTACACAGAAAAGCAAAGCATGGCAACATTTCTAACGTAGTGTAAAGTTGGGTTACTGTGTTTATGGAAAAGAAGTACGAGCAACGCCATTTTGAATGCTGAAGTGAAACTGGAAGGATTCTGCTTTGGGTCACTGTTTATCTTGTTTCAAAGATTGACAGGTTGCTAAATGTATTTTAACTACCATACTGCCTGAGCCTCTCAATGTTTCATGTACTGTTCTCCCTTTTGTACAGATAATGCCATAATTGGAATAAGTGACATGCCCAAGGTCACACAGAGAGCTTGTGACAGAGCAGGGACACAATTTTCTGGCTAGCATCCTTACAACATCGTCAATTATCCATACCTTGTGCACAAGTATATATGGTAATGTAAATGTTGACAAATGTCTGTATTTCAGCCATGACATGCCAACTCATTGCAAGCTTCAGAATAACAGCATCTTACTGGAGTATCTGTGGATATTTTCACACATGGAAAATATTTTAACCAAAACGCAGCCAAAGTGGAGTTAAGCAGCAGAGCAAAATAATTCTTGAAATGTAAGATGAAATGTGACTGTCAGTCATTTCTGCTTCCTTGATTTTTAATTTCAAAACATTAAGATTGTTACCACATTTACTAAGTTAGCAAAAGAGAGAAAACAAATGCAAGTAATTAGTCATGTACAGTAACCTAAGAAATTAACTAGAAAAAACACCGCAAGACAGAAGGATTTTTGTGTGCATGTACTTAAATTACTTTGGTGCATTTTTGCATGTACCATGCATTTTTTAGGGCCTGGTTGTTCATATGTTTTGCTTGCCCCGAGCTGAGATTTCTTCTTTATATAAGAAGATAAGTAGGTGAACAGTGCAATTATTACAGACCTTTACAACAAGTTTGCCATGGTTTCTTGAAGGACAGTGCTGTTCTATAATTGCCTCTGTGTTCTATGCTGTTTTACTGAAATGCTTTTAAATCAACTGGAAAGAAGTTAACAAACTCTTATAGGCATGTTTTTGACTCGTTCTTCTGACAGCAGAAGATAACCATTTCGCTGTTCCATTCAAATGTATTAACTTATATAAACTGTCATCTCTCTGAGCAAACTATTAACTTATTTTTTAAGTCTGTCTTTAAATAAAAGCTTTGGGTTTGATTTGGGTCTTTTGTTTGTTTTGCAAACACACAACATATCTTTATTAATAAGCTTTGCTGTTCTCTTCCCCAGACGGCTGTTTTCAAACTCTCTTTTAAAAAAAATGTATGTTCATTTAGAAAGGGGTTATTAAAAATGTTTCTATTTTCTTAGAGTTTTTAATTAATACATATTAATTAATTAGTCCTAATTAATCAGTAGGACTTCTGCTCCTTACCTGTGTGAATAACAGATCTAATTATTCTGATTTTCCAGTTCATCTTTATTATAGCAAACATGCAGGAAAAAAATTCAGGTAGAATCCTCCCCTCTGCTACTCACATACACACTCAGCTACGGAGAAAAAATGATAAACTGAGCAGCAATTTTTGAGCTTTATAAACTAATATTAAAGTCAATTTAAAGACAAAACAGCCTTTTATACCAGTAAATATAGATGCTTTGTATTGGAAATACCAAAATAAAATCACTGAACTTGGTGATACGGGCATTTTTTTGACTGAATCAGTGTGATATTTTCAAAATAAATTATTTTAAAATTTCAACCAAATTTGATTTTTCAGGGCTAAAAAAGGCAATGTCAAAATGTGTTGTCCAGCACTGTTTGTAATCACTTTCTGAAAATCCTGAAGCAAAACATTTCAAGTGTGGATGCCTTCATTAAGTGATGATAAATAAATCCATAATAGTTGACTGGGTTGAAACACCCTTCTGTAAGAAATGCTGACATCTGCCGCTGCTGTTGGTTTTAGTGGTACTTGGGAGTGCTCCTCACTTCTGAAAATCAGGCGTTTTGTTTAAGCGCTTAGTATTAGTCACACATGTACAAGAATGTGGCTCCGGTTCCTCTCAGCTGTGATCATTTCTGGACCACAAAAGATTTTGCCACCTACGTGGAAGTTCTTCACAAGAACCTGCATGGCCTTCGCCTTTTCCAACATTGCTTTTTAAAATGTCGGAGAAAGGAAAATGTTGCTCTTCTTTTCGCTTATCTTCTTTTTTCCTGAAATGATCGCAGAAAGGAGCTAAATCAGAATTTGGGCTTGAACAGTTTTAACGCCTGATTCTCATGGCTACATATGCTTTGAACCTGGCCCCAGCAGAACAAGGATTTTTTCAAGCTTTCTTCTGGGGCACACTTGCTCCTTCCCCCTCTGTGCCTTGTGGTTTCGTTCTGATCCCCTGCTCTCTCGTGGCTCCATCCTGATCCCTCTCTTCCTCGAGTCTGAGTCACAAGAGCAATAACCCTGCCTGCTTCGACCTACTCAGTGCCTCAGCTGTTAGGGTAAAGCCCACGCTCCCGAGGGACTCACGTTTGAGTACAACCCCAGAATTGTCAGGGCTCTGGCTGGCAGTGCTGCCGAGGGGACAGTCTAAGGCTCTATTTTAATCTTCTGGAGTCTGGCCAAACACTGGAACGGAGCTGCCAGCACGAGGGGGGCCCTCCTGCTCACTGCGCCTGACCTCCCATCAGGAGAGGTGCTGGTGTGTTCCTTCTCAAACTACTAGGGCTCTTTCATTGCGCCTGACCTCCCATCATGAGTGCTACCAGGGATCCAGCTTCGACTACTGGGGGCTTAACCCTGGCACAGATCCAGCACACGAGCTACACGCTGCTTGTCTCCAGATGTAAGATGCACCAAGTGTAAACTCACGCGCCACAGGCTCAGCTGGAGGGGGCTCTTTCAGGTACTTTGTAAAAGCAGCCATGGAGCGCCGCCGACTCCTCACCCTGTCTTACGGAGTGGACATACCCCTGCATGGTTTTCAGCTGCTCCTCATCTTTTTATTTGGGTAGATGTGTGTAACCAGCATTTCACATGTGTTAATGGTCCTAGCCTGAACCTATACTCCTGCAGCTGACTCTCCACCTTGACTACAGAAACACGCTCCTGTCTTCAGTGGTATCAGCTCCACAGCCTGTCCCCACAGACAGTCATTAGGTTAAGACCTGGCTGTACCATGGGCCTCAGGGAGGAAGCCTGTGAACAACTGCAAAGCACAGAGTATGCCTCACCCTCTCTTAGATACCCAGAAATGTGATTTTACAAGACCATTACAGAGTTTAGCAGTTCAGTGAAGTCATGCCGGTTTTTGCTGCTCAGCTTTGCAGATCTCTCCTTCAATACCGGCAGCGAATACCGCAGTGGTCTCCTCTTGCCCTGTACTCCTGGTTTGCCAGGACATCAGCCAAAACCCATCCTGCGCACCAAGAGCTTTTCCCTGATGCCAGCAAGCTCTCACCTAGGATCTTATTTATTAGCAGCCTCCTACCCTACTTTTTTACATTTGCTGCATATCATAACTAACCACATCACAATCCATACCACCTTGTAACACTAAAAGAGTATTTTTCGTGGAACAAGAAATATATTTTCACCACCCTAAGCATGTCCTTATTAACCTCACTAGCTTGCCAACCAAATACGCCCAGTGGGTGAGTTCTACAGAGTTATGCAGGTTTACACCTCAGCAGCCCGAAGCCTCCGATGCTGCTGCGGTGACAGAGCATGCAGCGACGGGAAAGAGCTTTGTCCTGTGGAGGGTCAGGTGGGGCTCTGGGTACCAGCCATGCACCCCTCGCCTTGCTGCCCGAATGCCCACCGTCTGTGCCCGGTTCGGGGGCTGCCGGGGGGC
>NW_009223445.1:0-1741 GCF_000690835.1 Fulmarus glacialis | reverse complement strand
TCAACCACGACAATGATCCATATACAATATATTTTATATATTCATTTGTAGGACTGCCTATACAAACTCCATTACCTATGTTTTTTATTGTGTAGTTTGTTGAGGTTCCAATGTCCATTTTTGAAAGTAGGCTACATATAGATACACCCCTCTACACAGAGGGAACAGAGTAACAGTGAGCTGTAGAATAATACTGAAGCTTCAGCTCTGACTAGCAAATCCTGTCATGCCCTGCTACCTTCAGGTTGCCATGCCTTATCAGAATGAGCCAGAAGACGTTAACCCACCACCTTGCTTCTTACAAAGCTGTCCTACGCAGCTTTCCTCATGTTTGACTCAATCTCTGACACAAGAAGCTCTTCTTTCTGGTAGGTGAGATTGTCTGAATTGTTCTCCTAGTCATCAACACTGAGATGAAATAAAGATTTCTTCTTAGATCCTACTTAGCAAAGTATGTCGTCCCTTTTCCACATCAGCTATTTACCCTTGGGATCCATTTCCTGGAACACAGACAGGCGTCTTGGGTAGCTAGACCAGGTAAGTGGCCTAACAGGACAGGTGGACTAGGTTTAAGAAAACTGTCAACTTTGCAGACCACCAGTGGTGCACAGAATGCATAAACCTCTGCCTAGGTAGTATTCTGATGAAATGGGGTAACTGGAGGAAGCAACTACTAATTTTAAAAGTTAGAAGGACAAATAAATCCTCACAATTTAATGCAGAGGGGGAAATAACTTCCCCCAGTACTTCCGCTATTAGCAGACAAAACTGCATATGTGAAATTCAGTAATTATTAGAGCAGTTGGCCTGAACTGGGACATCTGGGAGGATGAATAGGGTGCTACATATGCCTTATTTAGTTTTCTTAAAACTAGCCAAGGGTGCTAGCTCTACAAGACCTGACGTTGCACCGACTGTGGAGGAGTCACATACCCTGACTGCCTCTAACACATGTGTCATCGGTTTATACAAGCATAGTAACGACTTCCATGATCTATGCATATTAATTTACTCCTAAAATAATCGTGTGCTTTTGAGGGTCTTAAGCCAATTTTTTGAAAGGGTACCTTTATTTCAAGGTTTATTTGATGAGGAACCTTGTAGAACGTATTCAGAAATCCAAGTAACCTGAAGATCAGCCTTGGAAAGTACCTTTTCCTCAAATTGCTCATGTGTAAAAATTTAAATGGTGTCCTACAGGTGCACTTCTGTTAAGAATCACACGGGGTTATTTCAAAATTTTTTCAGTTCAAAATGTTCTGTGTGTCGGACTTTGTGATGTTTCCCTAACAACAGGCTGATAGATAAATAGCACTGTGACATGTGAATATAGTGTCCTTTTGCTGTAGTGACGATTTGAGCTGTCACGACTGAAAAAGAATCTCAGCAATCAGACTAACTGCTCTTTAAGTGGCCATTGCCCCATTCAGACAAAACAAAGGGAGGTGGATGACAACTAAAGGAAAGTTTAGGACCGGCAATCTGTATTTGTCAGGACTGAGCCTGTTCTTTGGCTGAATCGTGAAAATGCCCCCACCCAGAACCAAAACTGAGGTGTTAAAGTTCCTCCCGGTCAGGAGGAGGCAGAACCCCCATCCCTCTGTGAGCGCACCAGAGTGCTTCGACTTCTTCGCAGCCCCTGTGAGCTCATGCCCTTTCCTCGCGTGGGCTAGAGGCTGCTCCCCGCGGGGCGGCCCGGCCCGGATCGCTCAGCACGGGCGGCCCGGACAGCTCCGCCGGG
>NW_009223444.1:0-15149 GCF_000690835.1 Fulmarus glacialis | reverse complement strand
GGCGGCTCCGGGCCGCTGGAACAAGTTCTGGGCTTTGAGGAAAAGGGGAAACCTTATTTGATTCTTACAGTTAAGTTTTCAGGTTTTCGAGCCGGTTTGTTCCTCTCTTTCGAGAAGAAAGCTTCAGTGCGCTGTTTCAAATGAGCCGGATTGCTCTTTCCCGGGAAGAAGGAAAACACCTCTAGCTGTCTCAGGATTTTCTTTCACGTCTCCTCCTGTCAGTGAGAAGGTTTGAAATCCCTCAGAAAAGCTAGAGCGTCATGTCCCAGTGTTCACAGATTCCTTGGTATTCAAGCCGAATCTGACCTCAAAGCACCTATTTCCTCATGCAATCTTTTGGCAATAGGACATCTCTTAACCTTTCAACTCTCCCTGCCAGCAAGTGTTACAGTACGTGTTCTCCAGGGAGAATACTCTGAAACTGTCCAGACAACACACATTGCATAAGCTTCTGGGCACACTTGTTGGCTGAAGAAGAAAGTGTGTCACCCTCTCTCCCCCTTTCCAGCTGTATCTACTGATAAATCTCTAGCCCTTCTTTAGCGTTTTTTCTAGAGAGGAAGCTCTCATGAGAGAGCTGGACACTGTTCTAAGATTTAACTTCAGCCTCGTTTATCTGAATACTCTGGCTGCAACTAACTTTATACCATGACTAAACATATCTTTTAAAATTGCTTGTACAGGATACAACAGATAAGTAATTTTATAGCAATAGAATTTTACAGATTATATTTGCTGAGGTCATAGATCTTTATAAAGCAGTGAGGAAGATGCCGTTCAGCATACAGCAGACCTCTTCAAAGCGTTGCTTTATTGCTACACTGCACAAAATCCACTTGTGTTACAGTGTAAGTGTCTACAGGAAGTTGATGATTTATTTAAGATCTAAATAGTCTAATATGCTATTACACAAGTACAGCCCCTGCCAAATCCAGTGGGAGGAAATAATCGAAACTATAAATTGTGATCAGATTCCAAATAAAGCTTCAACTCATCAGCAGATTCCACATGAAGCTTTAGTTTACTCAGAATTTCTTACATTTAGAATCAAATTATTTAAAATTATTTCATTAAATCATGTAATTCACTATTTTAATATTTTTAATTGATATTTCAGAAATGCTACTGCCCTGAGGAGCCAGTCAGGTCTATGAACTTGTTGCTCTGGGCATTGGTGCCAGATGACAGAATCCTTTGTTTTTTCACTTAGAAAATTGTACGTACTAGCAAGATAGGAATTGCTGGCACCGTAGCAGATAGCATTTTTTCCCCTATTGTAAACGCACATCGTGTTTGTCATCTCTCTTTGATTATCCTATTGCTTCTGGTACTCCAGGTAAAATGATTCAAACACTGGGACTTCTTTCTTGTCTGGATAACTTATGACAAAACATCAAATAGATACTAAACTGAAGAATGTTGGAAGTAAAATTGTAAATCAGATTATTATGCAGAAAAATGTTTACCAAGTCATCCTGAAACTGAGGAGAAAAAGCACATATTGAAAGATGTAAATAAAATACATACCACAATTTAAAAGCTGCCGAGTAGATTCTAAATGCTGCAAGGGCTCTCTCTTATTTTGGTGTAGTGGTTTGCACGGTGGGGCATGAATCCCCGTTTGGCATGTTTGTTGTTCAGTAATCACTCAGAGCCAAGGAGTTGGGCTGAGCCTGCTTCAGTGGATGTCTGACTTCTAATTAACCTGCTTTGTATTGTGTAGCCCCTCTGTGTTACCCAAATGCAGGTAACCTGGCAACACAGGTTAGCCCAACATCTGACTCTTGCTCAATTCTCTACAGTTCCCACTGGCCAAGACACCACTGTAAGATATACAACAGACAATTACAGCAATACAAATTTGCTCCATGTTTCCCCTTCTATTTACTTAGTACAAGCGCATGGCCTGCAGATGGTTCCCAGGACGCTGATTCTGCAGTAAGCTCCCAGTGTTAGTATATGTCTCATTAAAAATAGAGAAGATAACTCTAATCAACGCAGTGTTACGGAGCTCCAGCTTTCTGAATTGCTGCCAGAGTGAAATTTAAGGATTCATTAACTAGATCACTTTGAAGTTGAAATATACTGCATAAGTGATATTTGTTAGACTGGATTATCAGAAGACTCTTAGACTGTCTGTTTTATGCTGTTGTTGGTTCCCCTCAGGGGGCATGCTGCTGTTGTGAATGTGTTGACTATTTACTAAACTTTGAAACTGTCACTGGTGTTTAGTATCTGCTGACAATTTAAATAGTCGCCACCAAAGATGCCCACGCCTAACAAAGATCAGCAGAACCTCTGCATTCCCTCAGGAAAAAAAAGGACACGTCTGGGGAATGTTCCTTAGGACTCACTCTGTAAATAAAATAACTCAGAACCTCTACTTAAAACATTAAATTAGATTCATTTACTGGAAGGAAAGCAGAGAATGAAAAATAGCACCATAAGCCCCATCCCTTATGTGTTCAGAGGTGAAAGAGTTTTGGTAACTGGAACTCAGTGGGTGATGAAGGAAACTTTTGACACATGGTTGAGATCAGCACTGCGGGAAGCAGCTTCACTCCACAGTGTACTGAGAACGATAGCTGTGGACTGAAAATAGATTTACTCTCTTCATGTATAAAGTATCCCCTATACATAGTTTATAACTTCATAAACAACATAAAATCTCTGTCTTTGGAGCTTTTTCTAAGCCCCTCCTGATATGGAACATATGCTGCACAATACTTTATTCAGCAGAGAAAGAATGCTCTGGTCTCCAGTTGGCGTTTGCTCAGTGGCTTTACCAGTGGGAGCAGCACTCTGTACTTAGAGGCTATAGACTGAATGAGGCAAGAACCCACAAGCTTTATATGAATTGGTTTCATATATACCTTAAACTCAGAATACGAGTTCTTTCAAATTATATGTGAACTAAAAGGAAAAATGCTTTTTTGACCTGCTGGAAAGAAACAAAATAGTTACTAGGGCAACAGCTAAGTGGTCAGCTATATGAAGTCACTTCCTTCTGTGGGTGGTTGGATGGAATGTTTTATTTTTATCAAATTGAAAGAGCTGTCTTCCCACAACACAAAAACTTGTATTTGCTTCTTTTTAAAATCACGCCGAGATGGACTGATGGAGCACGTGTTGCATGGCTGAGTCATTGACACTGACGATGCTTTGTAGACTGAGTCATGCTAATTGTCAGCAAGAGGAAGGAGGAAGAGAGACTGAGAGTGATCCTACTCCTGAAAGCTTCTAGCTGAAAATTATAAAAAATGGGAGCATTAATCAATAAGTAAATCATACGTACAATTTCTTGAGGAGAAGTGCAGATTTAGAACCCTTTTCTCCTGCTTTCCCCTATTATTGTCTTCTTTCTGACATCCACAAAGAAAAGTGCATTGTTTTAGCATTTTTAGTATGTGTAAATATGGCAAGAAATTACTCTGTGCCAACTAACAGTTTAAACTTTAGAATAAAGCAGCTGATTTTGCTTTACACAGAACAGGGAGCTACTTTGCTGGCACCTCAGAGAGGCTTGCAAAAAGAAGTTGTAACAACCTGAAGGCAGATGACACCAGAGCTCACCTCCCTGCCTGAGAGCATTCCCAGGAAAGTGGTGGAGGGCCCAGCTGTAACGTTTAGCTGGACAACCAACCAGGTGCAGAGCGCCTGCTATATTGCCCGTGCCCCTCGCAAGCCATCGCAGAGCCCGAACGCTGTTCCAGCAGAAACATGTGCAGAGATGGCATGATTGGTCACATCACTCCTTATGTTTCTAACATAAGGACTTTGCATAGGTCGTTTTTTCCTGATTCTTCCTCCCTGGCCTGGCTAGGATTGGGGTGGACAAAGCCTGAAGCTTATGAGCGCTCAGCATATCACCTCTGGCTGGTTTTGAGCCTGTCACGGCTCCGTGATGGTGCTGAGTTGTTTCTCAGCATGGGTGCTGGGTGTTGGATGCGGAGGTGACAGTGACTTCCCAAATATAGCAGTAATCCCAGCAAAAGAGAAGGTACATTGCTTGAACCAGTTCAGAAAGGAGGCCTTGCTCTTGGAGCATAGATGTAGAAAAAAGCTGGCAAAGAAGAGTCTGATAGAGTCATTCTGTGGTAACTGCAAGAGGTCTGTAGTATAGCAGTACATACATGCCATACCCAGGAGTCTGCTGGAGTAAGACTGGCTTTTCAAAAGTTTTGAACAAAATTATACTAGCATGAAAAGTTTTAATCAACAAAGGAATTTGTATTTTGTGGCAGATGCATTTTTTTATTTTTGCCTTAAAAAAAGATTTACAGTCCTGTGAAACCTGTATCTGGGGTGTAAGTGTTAACCAATGGAGTTACACCATTGTAATTCTCCAAGTTGTGTGGATGTTCTTGTTATATTAGAGAAAGATCTTTCCTCAGCTTAATTTGTATCACTTGGGAAGGAAATCAAGACAACAAAATCAAATATACAACTACACTGATGTAACTGGTAAACTAATCCGAAGTACACAGGGTCTTAGTGATTTTTTTACTTTTTTTTTTTTACCAACTTCAATGAATTTGTTTAAAGATACTATCAGTTTGGTATACGGACATTGTTCCAAGAAGTTGGCATTAATGTAATTAAAGCATATCTAAATTAATTTAGCTTTATGGATGCAATGTTCATATACAAACAAGCTTTAACAGAGTTAAGAATTTTTGAGAGTCCACTTCTCCTCAGTTCTCCTAAGTATGGTTTTGCTGGAGTACAATTGAAAATGCTTGAGTACTGTGTAAACTAAGTGATACCTGCCAGAAATTAAACCTCTTAACATTTTTTTTATTGTCATTCTATCCAAATTCTAATTTAAACCAAATAAACCTATGTCCTTCGCAAGGAATGGGGTTTATGTGTTTTGATGAGCTCATACTTTCATTAGTTATGATAAAGAGTTTGAGGATGTAGCTGGTGAATAAGCACCTGCACAGAAGACAAGTTAGGATGGAATGCACTGATTAAAATGAATAGAAAAATGTCACCAACAAGTGAGATAAATAGAAATAAGCACATATTTGTGGCTGAATAGCTCTGTTTGTGTGAATGAAGGATTAGAAATATCTTGGAGCCAGAAGGAGAGTTAATGAAAGCTTTTATTTATAAAAGTCAGTGCTCAAGAACACAAGCTGAAAAATGAATTAAACAGCAAGTGAGAGCAAAACTTGTAAGCATTAAAATGAGTTGAATCCGAACTCGGGAATCATAAATGTTGAGATTCGTTTCTCTCCTGGTATTTTTTTTATAGAAGGTATGTTTCTTAACTCCTGTTGTCCATTTTATGTACAATTGTACATTTTATGTGCAATCAGTACATATGTACATATGTACATACAATACACTGTACACAGATTTATGTACAAATGTACAAAATGCACATTTTTAATACTGTGTATTTATTTTCATTACTGCTTAATTAATTAGAAACACAGTAAAATAGATAGCTATGATGTTTCTATGCCAAAAGGTAAAAATAAATCCAGATTCTCAGTTCTGATGCTGCTCTTGTTCCTAATTAATAGTTCATAGATCACCTTAAATAGCCAGCTACATTTTTTTTTCTATTGCATGTGCCAATGGTGTGCATGAAATGGGGAAAGAAACTCTTCTGGTTAGTCTGCTCATATCCTATATTTGAATGCAAGAAGACAGGAATTAAAGGTTATTTTGTCTTGCTGCAAATTAAAAGTGAAACATACCCTGTAATAAGCTTATGCCATCCCAACTAAGGGTCGTGAAAGCTCCATCAGGTTCCTTAAATGTAGTACCAACCTTCAGAGGCCTTACTTCTGATGCTTTTTTTTTTCCCCAGACTCAGAAAGCACTTTCTCTAAAAAGTCAAAGCTCTTATTAAAAATACCAGGAGAAGAGGGAGTTCTCATCACAGTTTGGGGAATCTCAAGTGTCCTCCTGACAGAAATAACTAACTTACTGTTTGTAACAGGAAGAGGGCTGAACAACTCCACCTCGCTCTGTTAATGACCTCATCCCTACCCTTAGTCTAGCCTACAGCATCTGAGTTCTGGGAACCGGCTCAGGCAGAAAATGTGTTAAAGAGTTCAGCCAATGTCAGCTCTTTAAGACAGGTAGCAAGGGAAGTAACAGTATTTCCAAAGCAGGAAAATCTTCCTGGCACCTTACTCTTGCTCAGTGTCTCCTTCTTCAAAGCTCTCTGCAGGCACCTGTGAAGCACAGCACAGCCCACACGTAATGGAGCACAGCGCTGGAGGGGGAGGCCAATATGAGCGGCAGTCCAAATCGCAGACAGATAAAAGGGAGGCAGCGCAAGAGGAGAGTGAGCATGCGGAGCTGCAAGGAGACTCCTCGCTTGACTCAAAAACAGCTGCGCAAGACTTCAGCCATGCAGCGCGTGTCCGCAGGTGAGGTATTTATAATCCGGCGTTTATTACTCGTGATAACTATCACATTTGTAAATTTCCGTGTAGAAAACGTATATGCCCTTATTCTGGGATACACCCATTAGTCGTGATTCATATTTAATACCAGGTTAGGATTAAATGTAATGATCAAATTTATACCCTGTCTGCAGCTGAGTTTATACTAACATAGCTGAAAATTCAAATATTTCTTCTAAGGAGGAATATGTTCCTTTGAGGATTCCTTCTAATTTATAGCAGTAAGGTAGCTGGACATACCTGTCTGCAGGGCACAAGTCCCCAGATTTAAGTTATTCCATGCTGATAAAAACATTATCTTTAATCTGATCAAAGACCCATTTTAATTTCTCTTTAGATGCCATTACATACTTTTCAGACTGTTTTTACAGATTCTGCCTCTACAAATGTGGAACTGGAGTTTCAGCTCAGTTAAACTGAAGCTTAGGATATATGTTCGGGTGTTGGCAGAAGTTTGTCTTTTGATTCTTGTTCTTGGGCACGCAAATTCAAGAGGGAGGGGATGAATAGTGAACCTGAGCAGGGACCTTTGATCTCACTGAATAATACTCTGTGTTTCTTTTTGCTGGTTTATTCTTTATTGGACTAGATCCTGAACTGCCTCACTGTATGGCCACAGAGTTGTTCAAAAGTAACACTGGGAATGGTATACTGGCAGAAGAAAAAAGTCAGAAGTGGAGATTTCCAGTGCCCATTTAAACAGCCTGTGTCTGAGGCTTGTCCTATCCAGTCTCAACCCCATCATTTACTGTCACCTTTTTGTGGGCCAGGTCACTCTTCCTGATGTAACCACATTGTACCGTCCAGCCATGTGGGCCCGTTACATGCCTTACCTGGGAAGCTTGGGGTTCATGTGAAGAACCCCATGTGAAGTCATGTGAAGAACTCACAAAGATCATTGGTCTGGACAGCCAGCTTCAGGCCACCTCCCAGTATTGAACACAATCTGGGGTGTGTAGCTTTGACAGTGTCTAATCTGCTGGAGTAATGACAGAAATTAATGCTGCGGAGTGCAGTCAGGTGTTTTTAAGCTGCTTTTTCCAGTATCCTCACAAAGGCCCAAGTGGAACCACCTACTGGAACTCACCAAGACCTGAGTGAGCTCCTTTTGCTGCCAGGTTCTTAAAAAGTAGACAAGGGGTCAGATCATTGTAACTGTCTATTGACATTTCCTTTCTGCATTTTGCTTTCTCACTCTAAGTAGGCTAAGCAGGTTACGCTATCATAAAGAAAGCTTCCTTTTATTCTAATTTGCCCTGAATTGAAGTCCTAGCTCTGTCCCCTAATGCTAAGAAGCTAGAAGAGAAAATATGTTTATAAAAATAATTGAAACTAATGCGATACAAAGCAGAAGTAAACACTGTGAAAGATAAAAAATGAGAACTTGTTGAGATCGGGTCAGAAACCAGTTCAGCTTCCTCATTATTCTACAGCTCTCTTGGAATGTGGTCTTTACACAACATGCCACTTGGTTACCTGAACTGGGTTACCAGCAGAAAGAGTATGTCAACAGCCAATTGCCTAATGGTATTGCAGAGTCAAACGGTCAAATTATCAGCGATCATCTTCCATGTCGCGCTCCGAGTGCAGTTTTAATCATCGTTTGGTGTTAAGTGGTAAATGCATTTGGCTTGCAAAAGGAGGAGCAAATCAGCAGTACTGGCACATAGGTTTGAAAAACAGACCAATAAAGCATAGAATTAACACTTGCTTCAGTGTTAGGAAGGATTTGCATGTCTTCTCATTAATCACCTAAATAACAGAATGACCTTAAGCAATGTGACCCAGATTATGGTAAGCATGCCTGGCAAAGGAGAAATTATAAAGACGGAGCTTTTCAGAAATGCTGAGTATCTGACTTCTGACCTCAGCTTCTCTGAAATTCAGGCTCAGAACGTCTCAATGTAGCACTGTGTCATATGACACTGTTCCTAGGGTTTTCTGTTCCGGGAATACATTTCTCTCTTACCTACATAACTTGGTAAACAATGTTATGTCACACAGGGGGAACACGGTTCTGGTCTGATGGCAGAAGCAGCCTGTTTTACGTGACACAAGGTCTTACAGACCATACTGGGTAGTGCTATGAGTGACAGGGGCACTAGTTTACTCATCCTTCTTGCAACCCTCGTGAAATCATCAGCTTGAAGTTCAGCTGCTTTTAGTGTTGCTTCTGAATCTGTTCTCATCACCAATGTACCCACAAATCGTAGCAGGCTGGATGATCAAAGCCATTCACTGCTCATGCTCTGAGAGTTGTTTTCATTGTTGAAGAGGATTGTTGCAGAGACATTAACCTGGAAAGTAAGCGTGTACATGTGTGGGATAAGAGGGAAGAATATGTAGTTCATCACAGACATACAAACGCAAGGCTCTTTCTCCTGCTCACATCGGCCATTTCTCACAGCATTGATACACAACATACAGAGTGATCAAAAATGGCTGAAACTAGAAGCAGTGCCCCTGCGCAGGAGAGAAAGCGGGGGATCTCAGAGCCTGTCAGAAAGCACCTGCTGTACGGAAATACTGCAGGAGAATGGTATGGTCAGGTAGCTGAAGGTTTATTTCTGCAGGTTTTTGCAATTTGCACTGGACACATGAATGAAGACTTTCAAAATTAAATGCACCTTACTTTTCAGAATTAATAATTTTCAGATTTAAATAGCCTGACCAGCAGTTATTTACAGTCGCCAATGAACCACTGGCTGGTGGCCAGCAGGCAAAAGACTGCAGATTGGTTGACCCTTTATTTCCAGGTGTTGCTCAAGGGTCTCAGAAGATCTGAAGAGAGAGGTCGGAGTTTCTACTTCGATTGAAAATTTCTTCTCTTAGAGGAGGAAGAGAGGAAAAACCAGGGATCTTTGGAAGTGGAGACCAGACAGACAAAGATTTGGAAAAAAACGACATAGTGGTTAGACACATGATTCAGGAAGAAAATGTGGAACAAGTAGTCTGATGGGGAAAGGAAGGTAGAGAAGTGTAATATGGTAATATGGTAATATGTGAGTGTAAAACAGATTGTAGAAGAAAGAAGGATAAGAAAAAAGGAAAAGTAGGAAAACCTGGTATTACTTTTTCCAAAAAAAGCAAAACTTCCAGTGAAAAAGTTTAGAACTTCTAAATATTTCCCATATTGTACGGAGTCTCGGCAACCTTCAGATAAATTGCATGAATTGCATTTGAGATTAGGAGGGGAAAAGTTAATAGGATGATTTTTTTTTTCTGTTATGATGTGTTTCACAATACACAATTTAAGAATGCATGGTCTCATCAGAATATGTGCAAATGTCATGCCATATTTTCTTCTGTTTTGTTTTTTCTGAGAGATACAAAATGTGTGCAGTGAGAATGCCCAGTATTTCTCCTGATCTGGCCTCTAAAGTCTAAATTCTTCCAGAACGATTCATAATGAGTGGGCTGATAACCAATCCACAACGAAGAAACCTTTCATCCTTGCTATATGCAACCACACACATAGTTAGTTTTTAAGAAATATATTCAGGTCATCATTAAACCAGTATTCTGCAATGGAAAATAATTAAAATTCAGAGCAACATCAAAGGGGTCAGAATGTGTTTAATTGAAACATTTTAGAAAAGCTGCCAACATTCTGAGAAATGAATTGCTGTACATGTATTCCTATGGGAAATTATAAATTAATTGAAAAAGCTATAATATGACTGATAGCACTTACTATTGTAATAAATGAGCATCACAGAGTCAGTTGGTAATCAGGATTAGAGACTAAATGGGGACGGTCTGATAAGTATAGACTGTTTTCACCTAAGGCAGTTCTGTGAAGGAAACCTCTTCATTTCAATCTTGAACATTATGCACCCAGTCCTAGCAAAGTTTCCTGTCGAATAGCTTGGCTGAATGCAGAAATCTATCTACAAATATCTGTGATAAGGAAATTCGCACACTTTTTTTACTGCACACAATACTAGTTCCTTTTTGCCTGTGGACAGACTACAGGATCAGCTTTTTGGCCCACTTCCCGCAACAAAATAGGCTAAAGCCAATGACTGCAGAAAAGACATGTCAGATGCTTGTTTAAGACATTATTAATTAATATTATGTAATTATTTCTGTATAAGCAAGGCTAGTACAGAGAAAATAAAAGGAATCCACAGGAAGACCAATAGTGGTTTTATAAGAACTGAAAAAAGCCAGTATGCCATTATTCTGCAGAAATCCTTATAGCTGAACCAGCATGTTTGCTTTTTTATGTGGAATTACTTGCTGTACTGGTGATACAATTTTATGCAGATACTTTAATAAACTTTCAGCTTGATTTAGCCATAGCAATTCATTATTTTATCTTGTCAACCCAGCAGAAACATGAATGAAAATTCATTTCACGTTCTGAAGCAAGGAATCCTGCTCGGGAAAGGCCAGGAGTGGAACAGCAGAATGCTGGCAGGCAGGAACCAAGGTGTACGAGGAGTGCCCAGGGAGGAAGCTGACACAGCTCTTTGTTATCCTGAGAACACGACGTTGCCCTGCATGCATCATTCAGTGCCTTCAAAAGGTGAAATGAGGGCCAAATGTTTTCCACCTTATTTCTTCACAAAACACATGGAAAAGACATGGAGTCTTGTTCAGCCAAAGACATGGGCATTGGCAATACGGTTCTTGTGTTTCCACACACATTCCCTGCCTTGCTGTTGCAGCTACTGGAATTAGCATGCAGCAATCATGAGGTGCGTTTGTCCTACAGGCCAGGCCATCTGAGCTAATTGTAATCTAGCGGTTGGCTACCAAGAGCCTGGAAGCCACAGGAGTATGACTTTCTGGGCCAGCTCTGTACTAACTCAGCTAGCCTCAGTCGAAGATGCTAATACATCTCGGCTGCTGCTCATGCAGAAGCTAACCAAGATAAAGCTATGTGTCCTGTATGTTTGTGTGTCACAGGCAGATACTCCGCCGCAGCACATACACACCCCAGCTCACCCACCTATTATTCCACATAAACAGTTAGTGGCGCACCAACAGTCACCAAGAAACACATACATGTGCCCACAGGTGGAGTATAAAGTTGAATAATATCAATTTCATCGCTTGTTTTAATATCTGTATTTCTTTAGCAATTTACATACAGGTCAGAATGGGTCCTATGTTTACCCTTCCTCAGCATTATAACTGCTTTTGTTAAATAAGAAAATACTGGTATTTAAAACAATATAACCCAATAGAAAACATATTCATCCCATTTGGACAGCAATACTGAACTGTAAAGACTTGCAACGAATAAACACTATGAGTCACCTAATAAAAGTGCTAATCAGATAACATCTAAAATGCAAGTAAAAGAAGGAAATTAAAAGAATTTGGTCTTACAACAAAAAAAATGTATTTTTAATACACTCAAATTCTGGTATTTATCTTTGCTCTATCTAGGAAACACACATCACACTTTTCAACTCTAATTTTGTTATTTTTGACTCTTTTAACAGAAGCAGCTATCTAAGGCTTATGATCTATAGAGCTATTTCTAATAGAAAAGTAATTTGGTGAAGGAGTAAGGTACTTTTATGAAATCTATTTATTTAAAAAATATGTGTCAAAAGTTGTGCTTCACTTAGTGTAGCATGAAGCAAACAGAAAGGAGTAATATGTTTCTTTTAGTACTTGTAAGTAAGCTTTCCAGCTAATTTGCTGCTCACAAACTCTGTATCTAATCTTAGTTTTTCTCCCAGTCAGCTGTAAGCACTTCCCTCGCTGCCTCTGGGTATTTCTTTGATGCCTTTATTATGCTTCCTCTCGAACAGACAGAGAATTCACCAAGCGACAGTCACTCTCCTTTATTTGTAGTCAGACCCAAAGAAACGCGGTTGGCCATGTAACTGTGATTCTTCACCTGCCCTGCGTGGGGCCTCTGCTTTTAACACAGTTCTGATTATTTCAGCTGTACATTCCATAAAGGAACAGAACTGGGTTTACATTTTTCCTGCATAAAAGGCTTCTTTTCTATCTACCTGCTTCTCCTGTATTATGCAGAAATTTGGTAACTGTACTCTCCATTTGCTTTACTTTTCTAAAAGAAAAAATGTTTACATATCAAATGAGGAAGGGAGTAGAGAATATATCTAATTGCCTGGCCTAAATTTTAATCTTAAAATTTTGGCATAGAATGGATTTTAAGGGTATTTGTTTGGCATTGGACAACTGTCATCTTGAACGTGCTATTTATGAAAATTAAACAGGAAAGTTTTAAAAGGTTCAATTTAGTCTTTTATTTAAAGATAAACTATTATTCATTGTATTGACTTAGTAGCGTACATAACTGTCTCCTCAAGTTTAGAAAAGACAGAGAGAAAGGTAGATCTGAAAAGCTGGAGAAGTAAGAAAAAGGAATATTGTACCATGCCAGCAAAAACAAAATATGTTTTCTTTTTTATAATAAATATATAATAAATCCCAAATGTGCAATTAAGACTGTGGTCATCACTAGAGGTCAATCCTGTTTACTGATTTCTCATCCTTGGATGAATGTTACCACAGCCATTTGATGTCATTCATATTGCATAATAATCATAATAGACTTCTTGATCAACTTCATCCCTTTTACCTCTACCTCTTTTCTTACACCTTCTTTTCCTATATCACTTCCTTCTTTTCTTCTTTTCCACCTCTGATATTCTTTCCCTCTCTTGTCTCCTTTTGCTGCCTCCACATGCTGCTGCTTCTCCCCGACGTCCTCACTGCTGCTGGTGACATCCGTGCTGCTCACCATCTGTGGAAAACTGCACAGTCGAAATACCTGCTGGCAGTTTAAGGTGCTTGAAGGAAGCGGAGCTTCCCAACGTTCTGGCTTGTGGTGTCACCTCACAGCAGCATTAGGAACTGATGGCCAAGGGTGTGGATACTGAGCACACCAGAGGCTCCTCACCACGGCCTTGACCACCCCTGGCTGCCTCACAGCCTCCCTGGCTGCCGGGACTCCAGAAATGCTTCACAGGCACCGAGGTGCCAGGCTGGCACGCACTCTAAACACAGATGTGTTATGGAGGGAACTGCCTGTACAGACTGGAATGAGTTAATAAACTGAACACTATGTTACTACATTACTAAAATTCTTAATGCGTGTATGTAGTTCCTTGCAAATGAAAAGCTTTTCCTAAGTGCTGAGAATTTATTCTGAGTGAATTTTTAATATAATAAAATCCTAGTCCTGTTCTACTGTACTAGTTATTTAATCAATTTAAATGGGAACAGGATATTATTATAAAGACTAAAATTATTCTAAACAGGACTAGCTTGAACTCTCTGTCTTATTAAATAGGAAGAAATATTACACATCTGATAACTGTACATATAGCTTGCATAAGCCTCACTTGAACACATATTTAATAATACAGCTAAAGTTACAGCTTAAATGTACTTTTTTACTCTTAGGAAGTTTCAGAAATTTTTGCCTGTTCCCCAGCTTGAACATCTTCACAACTATTTCTCAACAATTTCAGTTTATTGCTGTGTCTTGCTGTAAAAACTGCATTAGAAAGCTTGTGTTTTAAAAATCGGCATCCGCTTGAACACTAATAAATCATGGATGCACATCCCTTGTACTTAGATTTTCTATAAATTTGCTTCCTCAAAATTTCAAGTCCGCATTACATTTGATCCACAGGTGTCCATTTTAGGAACAAGCATAAAAAATAAGATGAGCTTGGAGTGCTACTTAAGGAACGGTAAGGAAAGGACATACTTGTTTTCTTGCAAAAACAGAATAAAACCATGCCCATAATGCACATAAAGAGAAAACATTCTTGGAGAACACAGTGATCACAGTCATTATTCTGAGGACATGTTGAATTCACTTGCAGCAATTCTGTTATCTTCAGCATGAGTTTTATTTCACAATACAACACCACATTCCATTCAATGCATTTGTTAACGTCTGCGGTTGTGCAACTGAATTAAAAACATGAAAAGAGCATAAACTGTTAGTGCCATCTTAGTGCCGCAAGTAGCAGGTCCTACCTCCTGCTTCTCTCTCCAGGGTGTCACAGATCCACCATTCCACAGCTTTGTAAGTTTGGCATTTTCCCTAAGCACCATGAAATCCAATGTTTTTGCGCACAGAATTCATCATTTTCTAGTGCTTGACATGGTCTGTATCTACGTGCCACAGAGGCTTATTTGAAACTGCCTCTTTCTGTTTCATTTTCCCAGCATGAAGGGAAGTACATTTTTTGCACAGTTTGGCAGGGGGTAGAGTTACAGAGCTGGAGAGGACTCCATATCACGATAAGGGAAAGCTAAAAGCACAGACGCATATAAAACTGCTGAAGCTGCAGACACTCTTGCTCCGCTGCCAGTTGCACAGAGCCTGAAGCAGGTTCTGCGCTGGGTTAGCTGGACTTCCACATTGTGGAAACTGCACCTTCAGGAGCAGATGCATCTAACTTGAAAGCGAACAGCAAAAAACAAACCATCTGTATTGGGTTTGCGTGGCAAGGTTTTGGTAGGGGGGGGTTTACAGGGGTGGCTTCTGTGAGAAGCTGCTAGAAGCTTCCCCTGTGCCTGATAGAGCCAATGCCACCGGCTCCAAAATGGACCCGCTGCTGGCCAAGGCCGAGCCCATCAGTGATGGTGGTAGTGCCTCTGGGATAACAGAGTTAAGAAGGGGAAAAAAACCTGCGCAATTGCAGCTGGAAAGGGGAATGAGTGAGAATATGTGAGAGAAAAACTGCAGACACCAAGGTCCGTGAAGAAGGA
>NW_009223443.1:0-29603 GCF_000690835.1 Fulmarus glacialis | reverse complement strand
TCAGCCGAGCTCAGCGGCTAAAAAGCGGCTAAGAGTCCTACCGAGCAGGAGCGCCAGGAAGGTGGCTGAGTGGGACGCTCGTCTCCAGCAGCCGGTCGTGGAGGAGAGCTGCCTCCCTGCCCGCCTCGGCGCCTTACATTCTGTCAGTGGGAACTGAATCGTCAGGCACCCCCTGAACAGGGCCGAAACGCGCCACGAGCGTGATCCAGAGCCCGTAGCAATCCACTGGGGACTCATATCCAGACCAGATGAGGACCAGGACTGTCCCTCCTGGAAAACCCTGTAAAGAGGTGAGCCATCCCCACGGGGACAGTACCCGGCGTGGCAAGAAAGAGACTGGAGTCCCAGGCAGAAATAAGTGTCTGATGCCTAGGGACTACAGAAGAAGTCAAAGAAAAAAAGGCAGAGAGAGGGGCTGTCAGCTGGTACTCTTGCAGAGCTATGATAGAACATTTTTGCACTGTTGGTCACAGAAACCAAAGCTGCTGAAAAGGCAATAAAGGATGGCTAGAAAGAATTACAAGCCTAAGTAAGGTCATAAAGGGGACTGGAGACTTCTCAAAAAGAAGTGAAGGAGAGATGAAATGCAGTCTGATGAAATCAAAGCTTACGTTGACTCAAAAATTGCAGTAAGACACATTTTGAAACGTGCCTTATTGGAGTTGGCAAACGGCATCAAACAGGTACCCAATAATTTTATTAAACATGTTTTACAGGAAGTTTTCAGGAAGGTTTGGGCAATTTCTAGTGTAATTTAACAATTTCTAACGTAATTTAACAATTTCTAACTTTTTAGAGTTGGAGATGATCTGCAGTGAGGAATAAAAAAATTGGAAATTTGGCTTTAAAAGACCTCTAAACTGCAGATCACTGTGGAAGCCAACTGCTTGGCTGAAGAATCTAGTCAGCTAGAAAGATGGGAGAGAGAGAGAATATATACTATATTTTTATATTCCATTTGCTCCCCAGAGAGGCTGAGTAGGAGAAATCATACCATCCTCATTCAAGTAATAAATACAAAATATGGTAAACACTTATGCAAGAAGTCCTGGAAGATTTATTCACAGTTATAGTAAGTCAAAGAAATGTTTGGGTAGATGAGAAGGAGTGTTTCTAGTACTAATTTGAGTACTTGAGATGAAGTACTGCCACCACAGGCTTCCACCCACACCCTCTGCCTCTGCCACCGGAGCCGTATGTAAGCTCAGGCCTCAGGTTCAGTCATGGCTTGAGCTGTGGTGTAGATATACCTGTACCCAGTCCTGATCCTGAATTATTGTTTGGATTTCCTGGGTTGACCTTAGTCCTGTTACCTTGTTTTTGTCTGGTGGCCACTGGACTGTCATGAGGATCTCTTGCTGTCAGCACCCCTGCTCTGCTTGCCCAGCTCATGTCTGTGGGGCTGTGCCTGGTCACTGAGGTCATTGCCCAGCCTGCATTGTGGTCATCCCCAGCTCCTGAATAGCCTTCTTTAGGGTGCAGGCGGCCTTTGCTGCTCCCTGATAGGCATTATATAAAGGTGATCTATATCAGTGTTCCCTATCCACATAAAGTAGCTTTTTAACCAGAAGTATTGTGTTCAGACCAGGGATATTCTTCCCCTTTAAATAAACCAGTGCACTAAAGATTATATGTGTAACTGTCAAATGAAGGTAAGTTTATAGAAATATTGTTAAAATTGGTTAAAAAAGCAAAAAACCCCACCGTCAGTAATGAGGAAAAAAATAAGGAAGCTGGTAAATACTTGAGAGGTAGAAGCTAGAGACTCACAGTTTTAGTTTTGCTCTGTTCTGTTTAGTGTGCTTTTTAAAGATTTGGTAAACTTCTTAATATGAACAGATCTAGTAAATATTTAATCGGGACAGTGTAGTATGCAAGAATACTAGAGTGGTTTACGTTTGATAGTTTTTAGACTGGACATACTAAGGAATAAAATGCTAGGTGATTCAAATGAGCAATTTAAATCCTCTCAGAAAGTAAATGAATGATTAGGAAGTATGCATTCACCCCAATGTGGACAAAACAAGATATAAAAACTGGATTTCAAGAACTAGACTGAGAGGAGTGGATAGCTGAGTTTGTGGATGAACTGATAATGGCTGATAACTAACAAATGACAGGAAAAATGGCTTGCAAAATTAGTGTTTGGCGATTACCTTTAAATATGTCTCAGTGAAACATCTATTGTGTAGGTGACTGATCTGTAGTGAGTGTATTTTCCTACGCCTAGGGGAAGAAATTATAATAGCAACCCCACGTTGGTACCTGTTCATCAACAGTTTCTCAACCTGGATGATGTGCAGGTGCATGCTAGAACTTTTGTGCAAGAAATATTAGTTACATAGCTTATGTGATAAGCATGAGAGAATCAATCTGAAAAAACAGCATGTTAGTGTATTTCAAGAAGAGGATGACCTACCTGAAGCTCACAGTTAATAAAGAGGAATTTAATTAATAAAAATAAATGGGAATGTGTATGGAAAATTACAAGGTTCTGTCCTTGCCACAGAAGACATGCTAATGGGTCTGGCAACACGAGCACTGCAAATTCAGTCTGCGAAAACTCTAGTTTAAAAGGCTGCCTAATAAAACAAGTGTGAGCTTGTAAATCTAGTAATGCTAAGACAGAGGAAACCAGAAAGGTGAGGAGAGGATGAGTGACTAGAATTTCTTCTAGTTAAAGGATAAAACACACACTCAATATGGAATTAGTATGGTACACTCTAACTTTGTTTTATACATATAAAGAAAGCAAAGTCAGGTATATTCCAGAGTCCAGTGCATGGATACAGAACATGGCTTGTACCCTCCAAATGGCAATAATAAAATAGGAGAATTCATTCAAAATTTCAACTAACTAGAGACTGAATATTTAAATATTTGTTCAAATTGCAAAAACTATGTTTTCTGTGTGAAAGTGCTAAAAGACAATGGAAAAACAAAAATGTTAAACACAATGTAGATGTTCCTGTTCAAGTGCAGGACGTTTTTCTCTCTATCTACCTAATATTAATTTGTGTTCCAAGCTGTAGAACTTTTTTTTTTTCCACTTTGCCTGGTGTTATTTATTTAAGCAAGCTACTCATTAGGTAACCCAAATTATGTTTTCTGCAATTCTGTTGATCGTACTAAGGTCTGCAGCTGGCCCAATGGTCTGGTGGTAATTGTGTAACAGTTACAGGGCAGCAGAGACAGTGAAGCCCCTAAGGAAAGAGCAGGGTTTAACCACACAAGGGTTACAGCAATGCCTGCTGGCCTATCCATAGAGCAATGTTTTTGAATGTCTCAGAATAGATGAGCTGATTAACTGTGAATCACCCTCCCAGAAGAGATGAAGCATTAATAGCAAACAAAAGGGAAGCAGAAGGGAAACTTCAGGCAGAAAATAATCCAGGAATTAAAAGATTGGTGAAAGCCTCAGGATACTTCCAGATTGACCAGAAAGTCTTAGTTCAATACCATAGAAATAAGGGGTCTTATACTGTGCATTCTAGGATGAATTTGGATGAATGTGACTGGACCTATATTTTAATATGTAATGCACCCACAGCAACAAATGTACATGAAAACATAGTTAACTGTTTCTTCTCAGTCAGTGACAACCCTTCTGAAGCATGCTGTAATCTGAATTTACTTGGGAGATTCTCTCTGCTACATCTCAGCCAATGGGAATGGCAAGAAACAAAATGCTGACTTTATAGATCAATAGTTAAGCTTCATCTAAAAGGTTATGCCTTGAAACAGAATATACTGCTGCCTGAATAATATTGATTATAATGTTCACGTATGTTTTTCCAAATTTCTCAGAGAGTGAAGATTAGAAAAATCTCACCAATGTTTGTAAAATGATAGAAAGCTTATTAAAGATATTTTTTTAGATGTGAAGCACAAGTTATTTTATTCAACCTCAAGCTTGTAATTCTTGTTGTTATCAAATAATATGCCTCATGAGTTATGGATCAGGTCATTGGCCCATCTTATGTGCAAACAGCCTCCAGAAGTGTTCACATATGTTGCTTTAGAAAAAAGCCTGTTCTTAATGCTCCCAAACTGTGATTCATCAGACATTGTTAGGATAGCTGGTTAGCCTTCAGAGACATTAGTTTATGCCCTGAGACAAGAGAGGTGTTTAAATCAGCATATGTACCTGCATATGTAATTGCACAGCGTGCAATTGATCTTTGGAAAATACAGAAGAAAATATGAAAAATGACAAACAGAAAAAAACCCCAGTCATAAGAACATAACCAATGAGTTAAATCAACAGCATTCTGTCTCCAAAACTGGATATTGGCAGATGTTTAAGGAAGAATGTAAGAACATGGAAGCATGTAGAATCCTCTCCCAGCCTCCTATAAATTAATGTATTTTCTCAGCCACAGGTGCTGCTTCTGTATAATAGCTTTCAGGGATTTTTCTTCCATTAATTTGTTCAGTTGCTTTTACATCTATGTATAATTTAGAATCCACTGCCTTCTATGGCATGGAGTTCCCATAGCTTAATCACATGCCAGGTGAAAAAAAAATCCCCTTTTTTTTGTGTTGAACCTGCTACAGTAATTTCATTTGACTCCTCACCAAATATTGTATTGGAAGTGTCAGGGAAGGGCTGTTTCTTATTTACCTTCTTCATGTCTTCCATGATTTCATAAACCTTATTATTTTATGGTCAAAATAAGAAATGCAGATGTATCTCAAGTTTTCTCATAAAATAAAAAAGGCTCTTTCTTTCCATTTCTGTATAGCAGTGTGGCAACATTATGCATACTTTCTATATAGTACATAAAAAGCTAAGTAAGCAGTAAAATACCTTTCCTTTTAACTGTTTGAAGTACCATACACTGAATGACCTTTTCATTCTCCATTCACAAAGAAGTAAGAAATAACTATTCTTATTTCTGAAACCTGTGATTATACCAATAGCTATAACTCAGGCCCATGAAATCCTTTAATATAAAGAGCCATGCTGGAGACTCATTCCCCTAAAGAAAAGAGCCCAGGATGATTGACCTGAAATGACCTCTTCATTTTTTAGTGAAAGGAGATCTAAATATGGCAAACATTTCCTTGTGCTACTGTCTCTCAACAGACTACATTTTCCCCCATTAGAATCTCTTATGATTACAAAAATTGGTTATTTAATTTTATGGAGAAACTAGCAAAATATCTAGCAGAACTATCTGTTCGTTAACTGTGCAGTGATTTTTCTTCAGAAAATCTGTTTTTTTCTCTTTAATTATTTCCATTGTTTGCATCACTTACAATAGTGATCACATTTTCTGTTTCAGGGTCTTTCAGCTGGCTTTTATATTGTTGATCTAAAGAATTAAAGATTCACAAGTCTGCCACCATAAAAAAAGGTGTTAAAATGACTAAAATTTAATTATTATTTCAAAAGAAACACAAAATCCAATACATTTTTTGTTTTGTTTTTAATTTACCTTTTTTCCTCTCTTTTTTGAGAGGGAACTAATCCAAACATCCCAACTAATATCAGAGGATGATTATTAAAAAAAAGTTTCTCTAGTCTGTAAACTTCATTGTGGAGTACTGAAAAAATCAGTACTCCCTCTCACATCACTCGATACTTGTAACTAGTGAGAAAGCTCAGGTCAAAGAATTATCGATCTGATTAGCCTGTATATCTCTTTCGAAAGCAGAGTATAGGTAACAAACGGATGGTTCAACCTGAAGCCAAGCTGAGGAACTGCAGGAACCAGGAAGCACTGAGCCCTCTAAAGAACTTTCACTTTGTGGGAGAACGTGGTGCTTCAGTTCATAGCTATGGAATTCTTTTGGATTCTTTGAACTGCAAAAATTACCACTTATATCTGTGAATGATCAGAATGAGACACCTATCCTAGGGGCTGCAGACCAGTATTCATGTGCTGATCTCTAGGTTTGTCTGCCATAGTTGCTGAAATCCATGGATTAAGTCGTATGTCCAAAAATCAGGCATGCTTATGCTTGTCAGTAAAGGTTATTGTCAGTACATTATTCTGTTGCTTAGGATATCCAATGCCGATTGAATTAAAAGTCCACTTCAGGCTCTACAATTTGTCATTCAAAATTCTCTTGTGGAGTGGTAGAAGATATCTTTAGTAGGAGCTGGATTTTAACAACTATGAAATTCACCGTCTGAATGATGAAAATTATTGTGGATCTTAAGCTTTCAGAACTGAATGAGAAAAACTCCTGTCTTTAGTTTTGTTTTTCTTTGACTAAGTTCTTATCCTAAAAAGCCTGAACTTTTCTTGTTATATACATTTTTAAAAGCCTACAGACTTAAATCTTATGTGAGGGTCTGTCAAAGTATTTGAATAAGAGAGAAGTAGCCAATTCAGCATTAAGAAGTTGGTGCTTAGAAATGTATTATGGTACGAGAGTCAGCACCCTTTGTTGGTTGTTACACACGTGTTGCAGTAGACACCATTTTTACACTGTCTCCTGTCAGCATTTTCCCCACATTCACTTTTAGTCTCACCTGTTTGATCTTTGTGCCTGTATTGTGTATTCTCATTTGAGAAATTCTTTCTGTTATAAATTTATTAAGCTTTTACCTTTACCTTCACCTCAGAGCACTCTCCAGCCAAGAACAGCAGGTTTTGTCTTAAAGACTAATATTTCTGTATCAACTTCAGCATGGCAACTTCAAATTTTCTTCATAGACGATTACCTACCAAAGTAAAATTAAATTAGAACTGTATATGGCAATGCTTTTTCGTAAGTGTATTTTTAAATTGAAGACGTTTTCTTTATCAATACTTTATCTGATATTTTCAAAGTTTACACTCTTAAGTTTTTAAGCTTTCTATAGGTCGTCAAGTTCTTTTCTTACAGACAATTATTATACTATATCTGACAATGTTTCTTACACTCCATTGTAGCAGAAATGCATCCCTGTTTATAGAGACACACATTTTTCTTACATAGTTTACATGTGTCCAAGTATCAACGTCCATCATTATTCAACTAAGACCGCTGGAAAAGAACAGATTTTTCTGAAGAATTGATTACTATCAATACCCAAAACCATAAATATGAATATTGGTAATGACTGTTTCTGCATGTTCTTGGAAACAATCTGCAACTAGCTCTAAAGGAATCATAGTTTGGTACCATGTTTCTTCCGTAAATCACATGTGATTTTCAGATGTCAGAATCTTCCACATGCCATATTCTTCACAGGTCAACTTAATTTGCTGAAGATGATGCAAATCATCTAAGTTTCAAGTCAGAAGCGCTCTCTAGAGCTTTCTATATGAATTGCAAAACTGAGTGACTAAAACACCCACACATCAAGCCAGACCTTGAACATACATGTATGTATGTTACCAAAGATACCGGGAGATAACTAAAGAAAAAAATTAGAGAAGGTGGTGAGGAAAGCTATAATAAATAATAATAATTTTATTAAGTATTATACAAAAAGCGTGATTCCATGGATTACATAAATAATACAAATAAACCCAGAATTTCCAATAGAGGAAAGGCCTGGGGGCAGCTCTGCATTGGCCTTCTGCACGTTGCACCTTCTGCCTGTTGCAGTGGGCAGCTTTGCTCCCATTGGTCAGGTGACAGCAGGGGAGCCAATGAATGCAGGACTCCAGGCTCAGCCATGCTGCCATTGGCTGTCCAGTGCCACCCCGTTCCTGCTGCTAGCAGAGCTGTACAGTGGGTGTGAGAGCAGTGTCCTCAGGGTGTGGAAACCCTTTTGAAGTCGCTCTTTTACAAAGACTAGAAAGTATTTATAAAATGCCCATCTCAAATAAGCACTTCTACGAAGATACTGTGTCAAACAGTAGAAACAATCAAATCTTCTGAAAAACACTAAATGCCTGTCTTTTCCAAAGGACATCTGAGGTTCTGCAGCATTGGTCCTGACTTTTTTTAAATACAGTTCCAACTGGATGAAATTGGCTTTGCAGTTTTTATCCTCCTCTTCCTGCAGTCTACCTGAGTTGACAGAACTCCTGTATTTTTGTTACCTGATAATGTCTTACACATATTTCACCCAAGCAGCTTTAAAATAACAGTAGGTTACCTACTTAGTGGTTTGCTTTACTCTGTGGCTTACATGTTCCTCCTTGCATCTAGCAAAAAACCTCTTGCTATGGCTTCTCAGAATGGCACTGCCTTCATAGTGAAAACACACTGCCTAGCTGGTTCTTGCTCTGAAGCTGTTGAAGACACTATTTCATCTGCCAATAATAAAGAAGCAACTGACCTAAGTTACTCTTCTCTATTCACCTTGCTGTGATGGCAGAGTGCTGACTGTACCATTATTGCTCTATAAAGTGAAGTCAGATTTATGAGGCAAAATCTATGATGGTGTGATTCCAGCTAGACAAAAAAAAAGCCCAGTATGAAAATAGTTATTCATATCTGCGATAGCCTTTGTCACAGAAAAGATAACCCTCCTGTGCTGAAAGGAATAAGATCACTGATGTAAATCAGACTGCTATATTCAAGTCACTCTAAGTTACTAATGAGCCTGGAAGAACAAGGATGCTTAGGAGAAATCCAGAACAGCAAGACGTAAGTTGTTGGAGCAGAGGGAAGTACTTACTTCATATGATACTAAACTCTTGTGCAGTAGACTGCCCAGCTTAAGCTGGTGAACTCAGGTAGCATGAAAGAAAGAGAAGGAAAAAGAAAGAGTTAAAAAGAGAAGGAAGGAAGGAAGGAAAGAGGAAGTGAACGAACAAATGAATGAACAAGGGAACGAAGGAATTTATAAAATACAGTGTTTCTAACTTGGTAATATTTGTTATTTAAAACATGATTTTATATTTTGTTGCACTTGTTCTAGAAATAAAAATAATAAAATCTTGGTATGAAGTATTTGTGTAAGTTCTGTGATTTTCCTCAGTTTTTCCCATCTCACAGAGTTGATGGGATCCTAATTTTTTTTCAGGTTTGTCCATCTTGGCTTTTCAGTAGTAATTACTACAACTTTTTTATATAAAAATAAAACATGTTTTGAGCCAGGCTTCAAATATAATCACTACAATCACTATAAACCAAAAGACCACTAGCAGTGTCAGCTTCACTGCCCTTCTAAGGCAGAATCTGTTTATCTTTTCTGCCATAGTATGGGGTAACATGATAACTATTGATGGCCCACTACTTATTAAGATGTCATCAGACAACATGTTGTCATAAGCTATTATTTTTAAATTGTTATTAAGAAAACATCAAATAGCACTTCTGTGATGTAAGCTGGTTGTTTTAACAATGGAAAAGTATGTGTTTGTATCAAAATTGAATTACATAATGTTAAAATCAAGATTTAATTCATATTGCTATGTGGAAAATTGATCAAATATTCAAATTACTACAATCTTCAACAGCATAACAGTGATTAAATAGTATGGGCCTGAGTCTTATGTAATTTATACTCATTTTATATTAGTGTAATTCCATATGATTGCTGAACCATGACATTCTAACTTACCTTTCTGGCAACAGCTAGTGCTAGACAGCCAGTAGCTGTTCTGAACTTGCATATATAAAATGGAGTTGACGGCCCACAAATTTCTTTTACTGATTTTCCTGCACTGATGTTCAGAAGACATCAGTAATGTTCCCCCTGATTGACACAAGGGTAAGTAAGTTCCAGATCTGTCTGTTTTTGTTTGTACTCCCCTTTTGTCTGAGAAGTTCAAATAAGATGTGCCTCTTGTCCAATACCTGGTTGGGGAAGAAGCCTACTCATTTTATTAAGAATTTAGGGGTTCCTGGCGAACCTGGGGATTGCCTGCTTATTGTCATTGATTAGTGTCTGTTGTTTACTTAATTTTTTAAAACATGTAGCGTTATTCTTGACAGACTGCAGGTTCACAATACAGGAGAGCTTTCTTCTCAAACTGTAGGTATTATTTAAGAAAAGTAAGATTGCTAGTTTATTTCTAGATGTTACTTTGATTAGTTCTCTGATGCTAATGATTCCATTCCATATTGCAGAAAAAAAAACAAAACACAAACTAAAGTGCACTTCTTTAAACAATGTCACTCATTTTATACTTCGTAAAAAGTCCATTTTATTTATGTAATTACTGCAGCTATACAACATCAAGATGTAATGAGGTAATACCATAAGCTAGGAAATACCAACCTCTTCCATATTTAATGGAGGAACTTTAAATAGTAAACTGCAGCAGACAGTATTGCAAGCCAGCAAATACCTTCCCTTTATCTAAAATGGGGATAACGTCCTGCTGGAAATGCTCTTTTGAATCTAGTTCTGACTCTTTTGTGGTGTTATTTAAAATTATATGGTGGGGATATCAGTATGCTCCTATACTTCTGCCTCTAAATGGAGCCATCATTCATTAATGTAATTTGTTCTAGTCTTATGGTTAATGAAGACTAGGTGGCATTTCACCAGTGTTAGAGTAATGCTCTTGGTCCTTGTTATTAATTCCCTTGTAAGTACGTGCCGCCTTCTAGACTTTCCAGTTAGTTTTGCTAGGATGTTAAAAAAAATGTTTTGATACATATGTTAGTTGTTTTAATCTTAGAGCTATAAAGAACTAAGTCAAGAAAAGCCTCCCTTAAGTAATACACAGGAGTTAGTTTATAAAGTAAGTAAAGTTGAACCACTAAGTAATAGTGACCACAATATAATTAACTTCAACATCCTCAGGGGAGAGATTGTACAAAAAATGAGGAAGCTAGTTAAAAAGACCCTAAAGTCAGAAGTGAGGAAATTAAAATCCTTAGACTCAGCATGGAGGCTACTTGAGCAACCATAACAGTGTAACAGAAGGCATACATAATCCTAAACAAAAAAAGGAAGCTGACAAGCAAAAATGAGCGCTAGGGCTACAGGAAGGTTCAAGAAGTTAGTATAGTCAAACATGTATTTTTCTGAAGATAGAATTTTAACTTGTGAAGTCAATAGGGATAAAATACAGTGGCTAAGATACACAGTGGAGATTAGAAGGATGACAGAGGATTTGAGGAGCAGATAGCCTGACGTGAAAACAAGATTTTTTCAAGTATTAAGAAGCAGCAAGCCTGCAAGAGATTTTGTAAGTCCAGTGGAATATTTAGTAGAAAAGAAAGCAAGCTAATGAGAATACAGAGACACTGAAATGAAGGTAAATGACTTTGCATTAGCATTTCCACATAGAATTTTGGGAAAATAGATATACCAAATTTCCTCCTCTTAGGTAATATAGAGGAGGTTTTGTCAAACACAGGAATTAAAAGATGTGCTGGAACAAATTAACAAATTAAATAAAAACAGGCTCCTAGGACTGGAGAGTAAATCAATAAATTCTAAGAGAATTTAAGAAAGACATTTCTGAACTACCACAAGAATATGCAATCTGATTAAAATCAATAGGTATACTAAAGTGGGGAGTACTTACCCACTAAAAGGTATAAAGGGTAGTTCCGGAAATGTCAACAGAGAGATCCATATACGTCAGTAATAAGAAACAGTTAAAATAAAATTGCACATCACTTAGGTTAGGATGATATGATCAGAATTAAGAAACCTATCCTTCTGAAAGAACATGCTTCTCCAGCCCCCCAGAATAGTGACTACCAACATATCTGCAAAGCTATTTGAATGTTTTAAAATTTACTCTTTTTTCAACTAAAAACTGTCTCACAGTAAGCAAGTAGTAGAATAAAAAATAAGTTATATGAACAAGAAGTTCTATATCACAAGAACTTCAGTATAGAAATTCAGGCAAAAGATCTGAGAATATGTCCAAGAAAAGAATACCTTCCCTGAGTTTGCAGTAGTCAGCCAAACTGTATTAAATTTAAAAATAGCCACAAACATTACATTAAATGTGATGATTTTTTAAATGCACAGTTTCTTCTCTAATATTGGACTCAGTTTTCACCCTTCCAGTCTAAAAAAGATGCAATGGGTATAAATATTGTCACAGATATTCCAGAGACACAGTTAATCAAGCTATTAAACATATAATTCCATTTGAGAGATGTGTAAGGTTTCGATTCATTCACAGAGAAAACTTACGCAAGTAGATATGGTAGAGCTGTGTAACCAAATAGAAACAGACACTACAAAGCAGCTGCTTCTCTTCCTAATGCAAAAGCAATGGGTTGCCCAGTCCAAATGGAAGCAAGCAATTGAGAATTGTTTCCAGTTCTTTTTTAGTACAACTTGTAAATAGCCCATTAATTCTTTGCCACAGATATCATGAGCTCCAAAAGTTTATACAAAATTTAAAAATAACTGGACATTTATATTCATAACTAGAATATATTTGATTATATTACTTGGTGTGAACAATTTAAGGGATGCGTGTGCTAGCAGTGTATAGGATTAATCTCACCTGACTTTAGGTCTGCAGTAGTAAAGAGCCAGAGCAGTCTAGCCTAGCTGACTAGAATTTCTGTTATTAGTAGAAAGAAAGAGACAACAACTCTACACGGCCTGTGATCCTACCCTAAAATGCATGGGATTAATCACTCTCTGAAAGTGCCTTTTTCTCTCCATTGGATTGAGAGCTTAGATGACTTGGTTTAATTTTAGGATACTAACTACTACACAGGAGGAGAGGAGAGGAGAAATGAGCCACATCCCAACTACCTGGAGTTAAGAAGCATTTTCCCTGCAGAACATTCTGGGGATTCTGATAGGACTCATCATTTCTGCGGACAGGCCACTGGATTATTTGGACTACTGATACAGTGGCATTTTCTGTTTTCCTGTGTTGCTATAGAAGACGCTGTTTTTCACAATTAAGAAGATTCCGGTTTAGACATTAGTCAAATGTTGCCCTTCTAGAGTGAAATGTTTTACAGAATCAGCAAAGTAACTGGCAAAATTATGTGGTTTGTAAAGTGAACCTTTAAGAGACTGATGTTTTTGCATGAACTTGGTGATCTACAAGATAAACAAAAACGGTTGGAAAGAAAACTAATGATGGTATAATGTGACCAGTAAAGTCAAGAATTTTCCCACCTTTGTGTTCCATATTACATACTTCGTGATAGTCTTCTGTAAAGCTCCTAAAGGATTTTAGGATCTTTGGATTTAATCCGAGGGGAGGTCTTGCTGTTTTGCAGTGTTGAAACTTCTTGACATTGCTAGTTTAAATTTTAGTTCTTTGTGCAAAGTGAAATCAGATTGAATATTTACCTCTGCTAAATGAAATTTTAATAACTTATGAATCATAAGAAGAGGAAAATGGAAAAAACAGTAGTCAATCCAGTAGTTTATTGAAATAAAACATACCAAATTCTGAAAAACATTTGGTCAAAGGGAACCCGCAGTGTTTCTTGGGAAAGCACATGTTGCTTAAGTTTGCATAATTAATTTTCCATAACTGAGAGTTTCTGGCATTCAAATTAATTCTATTCCTTTGCCAAGATTATAATCTGTTACATTGTTATGCTCAAAATTACATTCTGATACAGTTGAATATGTTTCTATTTCTAAAGAATCTCTTCTATTTTACTTTCTTTGCTACCTTCCGTCAGAGTTTAAGTAATAGTTATTGTGCTGCTATATTAAATCACTGGCTAGCCATCAAATTGGTGTGCATGCATACATGCATAAAAGTGTGTCCATCTGTGGGAGGGGGGTTATATATCTGTAATGATTAATTGTTTTACATACTTACACACAAACTATCACTATAATAGCTGAATACCTAAGAGTTAGTCTGATCTATATACAGTATAGACTTCTTCTCTGTTAAAGCTGAGAACTGCTATTCCAATTTCATCCTTCTTTACATTTCATCATTCAGAATTGTTGACTGAATTCTAGTTTTTGACATCTTGTCCTTCTTGATTTCCCTGACCCTGTCCTTTCATGGTTCTTCTGTTGCACCTCTAAAAATGTCTTCACTTATCCTTCATCCTGACATCACATCTGCAACTTTCTGAAGGTATTTAGCGGAACTATATTTTTGCTGCCTTCTCCCCCTTCCAACCAAATCTTATTTTGGTGTAATCTCATTGTCAAACACAGATTCAGCTATCATCCCTATGTTGCCAACTGTCAGATCCACTTATTTATTCCAAACCTGTCTCCTCCTATTCAAACTGAAATCTCACCTTGTCTTCTTGAAACATCTTCATAGATACCTAACCATCAACTGTTGTTCAGGATGGGGCTAAAGACAATTCCTTCAATCTCTCCTCTTCTGCAGACTGTCCACACTGTTTTGTTAATCACTACGTATATACTGCATGTCATTCAGGTTCATAACCACGTATGATCAGTGCTTCTGTTTTGAAAATACATTTTGCTTGAACAAAGTCCAAAACACTTTACATTAAAAAAAAAAACAGGAAAAAAAACCCCAAAGGGTAGTTAAAATATTGAGCAAGCATAAAGTAATACATTGAGAAGCCTGAATATTGAAGTATTCTAGCTACAGAAAAGGTAAAGCACAAGTAAAGAAAAAGCAACCTTCTTCTACATTGACCCCCTGGTGTGCTTTAACTGTGACCTCAAGGAGCCATATCTAGATAGGAGAGGGAGTTCAGTTTCCAAGGGCCATTCAATCGTAAGCTTCTCTGCGAAGTCTCCCAACATGGGGTCCAATTAGTGCCACTTGTATTGGTGAATTTTTTTTAGAGACCTGCTGAAAACAACTGGAATAAGATTCTCAGGCTAACTTTACACAGACCACTATACAGCTCTGGAGCCCTGTATCATTTTCATTCAAGGCAGATTTTGACTAAAGTCAGTAGGAGTTTTTGACTAAGTAATGAAGGGTCAGGTCCATCCTTTTGTTAATTTTTTATCATTACCTGGTTCCCATCCTGCTAGCCACTTTTCAGTCTATATTTTTATTACCTTTTCTATAAATTAGGAATAGTAATATTTACTACTTCTGTTAAGTGCTTATAGTTATATCAGTAAAAAACAGGTAATATTTATTTTCTAGAATTACCCACTTGCCACTGAACTAGCAAAGCCCATATAAATCATTCCAAATTAGTGCCTTGAGAAATGTTGAGCCCCAAGTTAAGCATTATAAATGCTGGAAAGATGCAGAACAGAAACTAAATACAAGGTCCATCAGCTAGATTTTTTATTAAAAAAAAAAAAAGGGTTAATTACTAACAGAAATCAAATCACACTAGCATGAGAAAAACAGAGGGGAAAAAACTTGCTTAGTAGTCATCCAACCCTGAATTCAGGTTGTGAAACCTTGTTGTCCCATCATCATTTTCTTTTGGTATGACTCAAATATGAACTATACACAAAGAAAGAGAAAGAAAGAAGAAAACTGAGCTGAAATTAGCCTCCTGCTCAGAGGGCCCTGGGTTATCTTGCCTGTTTCTTATCCATAGATAGTAAAAAGTAAACTAAAAAATATGTAATTCTCTGATATGCTTGAGCTAGAGCATATTAACTGTTAAATTATAACTATATCATTTGGACTGACCGCTGTTTAAAATACAGTAGAAAGCATTAGCGTCGTAAAGTGTTGATTGGTTATGTTATGATTCCAAGAGCAAGGCAGACATCCTTTGTGCTGATCAACATTTTAAGCTGAATTATATTGTTTAGTAAATGGTTAAGACAAAGGACAGTAAGATTTGTAAATAAGTAAAATGGTTGATATAACACAGGAGGGAAAACATAAAAATACAAAACATTATCTTCAGTTTAGAAACTGGTAATGCTGTTCAAGAAAATAATGACGTAGTTCAGTCTAACTAAACCTAAGTAAGGTCTGTATTTTATATCTGCGCTTAGCTGCTGTCTCATATCAGATGAAAAGGTAGGTCTCAAAACTATTTTAAGAAAAATTGCTCCTTGCTATGTAAATTCATGCTCACCAATCATTATTCACAAATACTCGATTGGGGAAACTGAAATAATTAAGTAAACAATTTAAAAGCTGCAGTAGAAAGTGTTGATTGCTCTAGCTCTGCTCACCAGGCTGGTGAGATGCAGGAATCCTTGCCAGCATAACATATTTGGAAATAACTGGAGTTCCCATTTTGTCCCTTGTAAACTAGTGAGGTTGGAAATGGTAAATGGTGGAAAGACAATGAGTATATGAACAGCTTCTGTTACTAATCCAAGCATTGTCCCTACTCTATAGGGTATAGCAGAGGACTATAATCAGTATCTTGTACTAGTGCAAAACATACTGTTTAACATATATTATTTAACACAATACGAACTTCATTGATCTGCTATGAAAGTAATACTTTGAATAACTTCTAAAACCGAGTGCTTCGTATCTCTGAATTTCTGGGGTTTTTTTTCCTTTCTCCCCTTTTTCTAATCTCTGACCTGCTGGTTGCTGAATAAAACAAATAGTCTTTCACTGTTCCTGGCACGGTGTTTACAGGAGTTACTGATATACCTGTGGCATTTGCATCTTCACTTAATCAAACTGCAATATATAGATACATTCGGTCCTGAAAATGGTATACAATTTCCTCTGTCTCCCTCGCCTTCCCCTAATAGCAGGGAGGCACTAGAGGGTTGCACAGGGATGTGTGTTACAGGCTGCCTGCAGGACCCTAGTGGACTAGGCTGTATTTAATGAGTGCGTCTTCACTGACAGATTCATTATTTGTGTTCGGTCGCTTCAAGTCAAAACTGATTAGTTACACTTACTGCAGCAAAGATTTAATGATTTTATTGTTTATCTTCAATTTATTTTGATTAACATCTCCGTTCTTTTCATTGCAAGTGCAATTAGGTGTAATATAACAGCGACTACTTTAATTTTGCTGAAATTAAGATGAATAAGTGACGGATTATGGCACTTTGTTTAACAAATAAATCATAGTTAAGAGGACTGTATTAGTAATAAATGAAAAAACAGACAATCTAATTAAAATGCGTGGAGCTGATAGTTCAAGTTTCCAGAAATGTAATGAATTTTCATTTTAGAAATCAACTAGATTTAAGTGTAGCACTTATTTATTGACAATAAGATAACAGAAAGGCACGTTATTTTTAAAATCATCTTAATTTCTTGCATTATGTTGGTGGAAGGAAGTACAAGCAATGAAATGAAGGTACACATTTAAATTTTTTTAGGAGCTAGGATTATTTTGTCAGCAAACAATTAAGCAATTAAGGTATGGCTAAAAAAGAGACTGAGGGATTGAAATGAGGAAAAAACTCATTAGTTTAATTCTCACATGTTCAGACTTCAGCATTTTTTGCAACAGATGAATATTCTCCAAGTCCCAGCCACAATTTTCCTTTAACTTCATAAGACTCAATTCACTGCCACACAGCAAAAGCCTCAAGACACATAAGATGGAAGAAAGAACTAACATGAAGAAAACTGAACTCAACAAACAGTGAGCAAATCAAGATTGCTCTATACAAGCATCCCCAAATCATGGGGCAAGTAGCAGGGCAGCAATCCTGGAGCCAGCTTACTGTGGGAGTCGTATGGGCTTAACTTCTGATTGAGGAAAACCAAGAGGAAAATGAACCCTTCAGAATCAGAAACTTTATCCCTCTGATGTTTAAAAGACCTTGTATTTGACAGGACAGCTTTGAAGATAAAGACCGAAGCACTCTCCAGCTACAGGCTGTTCAACACCCCACACTGCTATCTGCAATGCACTTCAGTTTCGCAGAGTTCAGTCATATTAGAAAGGAGATAGGGGAGACATTTTTTAGTATATTGTGCTATATTTTTGATGCTGCTGTATCTTGCCCAAGCTCTCTTTACAGAGCCTGGAAGAGCTCGGCTCCGTCCTACACATCTCCATCATCATTCCTTCCCACCACACTATGTCAGACCGGCCAGTTGCTCTCAGCTGGCCAACATGTGAATTTTTTAATAAAAATGTACACTGACATCCTTGACTACACATACGAGATATCTCTAAACTAAGAGGTTGGCACTAAAGATGAGAGGATGAGGAGGGTCTTCTCCCTTTTTCTTAGTGTGCAATATTCTTTTTTTTTTGTCTGTAGGAGGATTTTATTCCAGGGATTAAGGTTAGAGAGGACTAGGAGAGAGCAATACATGCTCTGTTAAGACCTTATTTCCTCCCTTTGTATTAGGCATTGGGGGCACAAGGAGAGAAGAGAGGAAGAAACAGAGAATGCAATCCCTAAGATCCCAAAACCTGCAAGAGAGTACTTTGTTCTTCCTAAACTTTTAAGTGCTCTTCTTATATTAGTTTCTCCCTTTAACTAAAACATTTTTTGTTCTAAAACATTTTTTCAGATATTAAGATGAAAGCCATTATTGAAAAAAAGTATTTATTATGATTTAGTAGTTATTTTTTGCTTGTTTTTCTACCTGAGTTAGGACTTTATCACTATACACTCCTTGAAATACAAGAATTTCAGTGGCAATGCAAATGTGGATCTGCCTCATAGCTTTAAAAAGGACTTAAAAAAATGTCTGCAAAAAAAAGATAATTGAAAAATAATTCCTGTCCTATGGGTGTAGTGGAAAAAAATTACTGAAGCCAGTTTTACTGGTGTAAAATAAATAAAGGGAAGGAGGAGGTGGAGTGAGGCGCTTCTAAGGCCTACTTTCTTTGTCCCTGATTATATTGATCAGATCTACTAATTGCATTAAAACAGATAGCTCTTCCTAAGTGTATAAAATCAAACAAATAAATAAATCTGGGTACTTTCAACAAGGCAGTATACGAACTTATTTACAAGTGTTTCTGTGTGTCACAATCCCTCTTCTAATATTAATTTTCAATATTTAATAAATAAATAGATGGTAGGTAAAGACAGAGCAAGAGGGAGATAGAGAAGAAATGATACTAATGACCAAATCAACCTGTAAAAAGCAGCCCTGCTCTGACTGGAGCCCCAGTCATCAGCTGAGTGTCATGTAGGAGAGCCAGAAGAGCTGGGGGAGGTTGTGGAGGGGTTGGCGAGCCGGAGACTGGCAGCATCATTGGTGTGAACAGGCCGTGATTGATTTGTCACCAGAGGCCCATTTGACTGTGCGAAAAGCCCTTCTGATCTCAATCTCTCTCTGCCTCCTTACCTCTGCTGTCCCCTTTTCCTTCTCTGCATTTTGACGCTGGCACAGCAGCTGGGCAAGGGGGCTGAAGTTGAGGCTGACACAGAGCAGAAGGGTTGAAGGTCACTGCTGCTGAAACTCTGTAACGACTGACAAGGGAGATCCAGCTCATCATACTTTTCACTTTCTATCTTGCCTTTAGAACTCCAGAGGTTTACAAAGCCCCAAATACACATCCACACAAATATACCAACACACCATTCCCCAAACAGAGACACACAACCAAAGCCTCTCTCTCTCCTCTCTTTTCCTCTGTCTGTCTCTCTCTCGCACACACTCACGCACACACACACACACGCACTCTCTCTCTCTCCCCACCCCTTCCACCTTCCTGTTATCTGTGGCTGGGAGAAACCTCTAGATCTACAAATATTAATTACAAAGGACAACAAAAGGTAAGAAGGCGTCAATTATCCAAAGGTGTCGTGATGTTATTTCAAGTCAATTGCAAATGTGTGAGGGGGAAGATTTCGCCCCAGTGATTCCTGTCTGCTTGGCTGATGGGGACCGGAGCCGATTCCCTCCCAGAACTGCTGCAGCTATGCCTTAAACCACACACTTTCCAGCAGGAGCCATCAGCATGGGCCTTTCTGAATTCTCTCTTTATTTCATTCATTAAGGGCATTAGGCAAGTTGGAATTTGTATGAAAAGGATCCTATGGGAATACTGTCTCCAGGGTAGGTATTTTCATGACTTTCCACATCCTGGGGCTCTCTCTGTATCTCTTCTCTTTCTCTCTCTCTTCTGTTAGATGGAGCTTTAAAGGAGGCTGCCCTCATCTTCCAACTAATCTGGGGAAAGGAAATACTCTGAGCTGCATATATTAAGTGAAAAAATATTTTATTTCTTTTATAAAGTGTCAATTACTAAGAAATTGTGAGACCTTTCCTGCTTAATTTTGTTAATGGGCTTTGTTATTATCATTATTATTCATAGCTGTTTTCAGGTTTTCCTTACACAAGAGTTTTTAATGACAATTGCTTTCGTTATCCAAAAAGAAAGAGATAGCAGACTGGACAACAGCAAAATAATATTAATCAAACAAAGGCAGACTTTAAATTAAACGGGCTGTTGTGTTCCCATAAAAGCAGGACAATCTCAATACGCTAGCTCATTTCACTTGGCAAAAGAACATGGCATCAGTTTTTTAACTTTAAAAAAGTTTAATGAACACGAATGGAGAAATAATTTTCTGTGTATTTAGCAGTCTATAAAGAAGAGAGAATGCTTTAACTTTGATCGCCACAATTAGTTCCCTGGGTATCTAGAGGGGAACAGGGCAGCCCTGGGAGCCTCAGTTCTTTAGATACAAAAGCATTTAGATCGCTTTAGAGCAGTTAATCCTGAGACTGGCTAGGGTCCCTTTTGTTTTCTAACTCCATTGTGGGTTTTGTTCAGTTTTTTCTATTCGCATGATTGACTGCCCAATGGATGCTAATTATCCAAATGTCGCTTCTGTCCTTTGAGTGACTTTCTATGTATTATGGGCAACTGTCATGCATTCTGTCATTCTATATCATATTACATGTATTATCATATGAAAATGGTACTCTGCATAAAGGAAGGTGTCTGAACCAGCAGATGCTGCAGATATTTAGAGGACTTGCCTAATCTGAATGGATTTTCTATAGAAAAATTGGTCAGAAAGCATATATGGGAGAGTCAGAAATTGAAAGTTTATCAGGTAATTATTTTTGTCCTTTTGCTGTTTACATGATAATGTACAAAGCATTAACTGTCTCTGCTTCTGAAATCTGCAGCCACCTTCCTCCTCCCGAACCAGGCAACCCGTCTGTATTTATTAGAGTATGACAGCTTAAGCTAATTAAACTGATATCTGTCTAAAATAATAAGCCCAGAAAGTTAGAATAAACATTATGATTATAAGCAGAAAAGGCAGCTATACAAATGTAGCATCAATGTTATATTTTAATGATAATCTGGAATTCCTGTATGAAAAACATTGGATGTGGAATTACAAACAATAATAAAGTTCTGCAAAGACATTTTTCACTGTAAGTATTTTTTACTTAGATCTTTATCTCTTTACATGATATTAATAAGGCTGAGGGCTAACACAGCTGTGAACTTGCATATTTTTTATTTTATACATATGTGAACATATATTTAAAAGGATATCAAGGGAAAGGTTTTTACTACAATTTTTCCACTAAAAGAAGCTTAACACACCTCAGTGTAATGTGCATGCCAACACTTAACAGGAATGCAAGATTTATAACGATAGGGCTTTTTAGATTTGCACTCTGGGGTCCATTGAATCCATAGGCACATCCAGAGTTTCCTCTCCTAAAATGTTAGGATAGTGTTTTATATTTGCCATTGATATGAAATACTGTGGATATATAATGCTGAAATTCATGATCTTGAGCTTCATCAAATATATGTGCAATAAGTAAGTTTCCATTAATGGTAAAGCTCAATCATGGGAAATACGTACTTTATGAAACAACAAAAAGATACCTTAGAAAGACTTGCTCTGCTGTATCAAGGTGCTTTGAAATTTTACAGTGATCAAATATACATGATCAAGCTGTGCTTGTTAGGGTACGAGGGGCTCAAAACGGTCAATGATTATTGATCAGACTGTTAAGTATTTGTTCACGATTCTTTATATCCCAAAAGATTCAGGGAAATGAATAGTGAAAAATTGCATCAGAGTCCACCTTTGTTTGAGATTGATGTATCAAAATAGAGTATTCATTTGCCAAATCTATTGGAAAAAATGTGTAGTGAATTATGACATAAGGACTCCAAGTACAGAGATTAATATTTTCTTTTCTTTTAATTATCTTTGTAATATTATGAGTTAATTAAAAAACATAAAGACAGAATCTTTGTAGAACATGAATAGTGAATTATTGATAAGAGCAGATTTACACAGCAAAACCAGATACAATGATAGCTTATCAGTTGACCTTTACATTTTACCTTACATTTTGCTCATGCCAAAATTTTTTTAACTGAAGTTGCAATAACAGTGATGTAAGAGAATCCATGAGGTGAAAATGGAAATTTCTGTTACTCTTACAAAATAGAAAATCTTACTGAAGTGCGGTTACTATATTTTGGTAATTGAATAAGTATTACTCCTCATAAGTAGTTCCAATTAAATGGGTTTTTTAAAATTCTATTAGCATTTGGCAAAAGTCCCAAATTATTTTAATAATAGTTCTTTCTTGTTTCTTGAGATTTCTACAGTGTCTATTTCTACAAGTCCATCATATATATTAATTATTTTTAAATTATCTATAAAGTTTGTTCCATAATTCAAAATATTACACATGTTGAAAGAGAGTGCTAATGTATATTTCTTGCAAAATTATGAGGCATACTTTATTTGATTTCATTATGCTGTACATTACATAAATTCACAAGATATTTCCTGAACACGAAAATCTCTTAAGATAAACTTACTACACATTAAAGAAAACTACTGAACACAAAGAATTATTTCTGCAGATATTTGCCTCTAAGAAATGATAACATATGTCTGTGTCTGAATCTACAAATAGATCGATGGATACACACACATATGTTCATTCACACACACACACATAGCCTCATACAGTCGTATATCTTATACATATTTATATAAACAAATTTACATACTGCATCTTTTGTAAATCTTAAAACCAGCAATACATATTTTGTCTCATTTTCAGATGTTAATTCCCTTAAAATTACTTAATATTTTTCCAAATGAGAATTACATTGAAAATAATCAGTCACACTTACATAAAAAGTTTGCAAAGTATAAAATTGGCAAAATGTCAGTGATTGGTTGGAAATGCCCTTTCACCTTATTGTGTCTGACCTGCCACTTAATTAATCTGTTCTTGTCTAAGAGCAGACAGTGTTAAAGATAAGCAGCACAGTGAGCAAAGTCTACAGCACTTTGAAAGTTGAAAATATATTCAGCTTTTTTATAAAATAATTTTACTTAACTATATTTATAAGATTTCATCATTACTATTCCAATTTGTATCTTATCTGATTTCTTCTTATTGCAAATATTTACATATAAGATTCCCTGCATCTACTCCATTTCTAGCTTTATCTATTCTAATTACCTAAGCTAGGACTGTAAAGTTTGCGTCTGGTTTCCATACCTGCTTTCTGTGTTTTGAAATCATTTTTCAGAGACGTGCGGTGGGCATTCAGGTAGTCCAGATAAGGGTTTATAGTGACAAAATATTGACTGGATTTGGTATTCACTTATGAAGGATGACGTTAGTGCCACAAAAATCCCTGTGATGTACAGGGAATAGTTAATTAATTAAAGGACCTGCTAATTGCTACTTGAGGTACTGTGCAGAGATGATGAAGAGTGCTTGGTACAAGGTTAGGTTCTCAGTTTTGAGTGAACATTTTCATTTAAAAGATTTCTTTAAAGTACATCCTAATTTTTTTAATGTTTTTTCAGGTTACTGTATCTAGTTCTTCAGACTCAAGTGTTCAATTGAGGTTCAATTAATTATAATATATAGTCAGGGTTCTTTAGCTGGGATAGATTGATGGAGAAGCTTTGTTTCATTTGGTGCAGGTGGCACTGTTTAATAAGCACAGGAGAGAGTGAATAATGTAGTGTTTGCAAAGAGAAATAAATGCAAAATAGAGAGGTGCAATTAGATCAGCTCAGAGAAATAAAGGATAAATATTAAATGGTCAGGTATCTTGCAAATATAAAATAAAATAGTAATAAGTATCTCATTGAAAACTGCCATTTTAATTTATGAATATCTAAAAGCACTGTGTTAAAATAAATCTAGTGAGCAAATCTTCTGCCTTCATTAGGCAGGCACATTTCAGTATCTGGAAAATACCAGACTACCAATTTTCAAACTCTCCATATTATTTTTTTTTTACTGAAGTATAAACAGGATTCTAAATTTAAAATACAAACACAAGGACTTAAAAAATGAACTTCTAAACTGCATTATAAAATACCTTAGCCTTTGGCATTCTTTTCTTTAATTGGAGCTATGTTATATTGGACAAAAATTACCCCATGGAAAATTAATCTGTGAAAACTTGTAAATCATTACCAATAATTTATTAGCAAATAAGGGGCTATATGCTTCACATGCATGTACTAAAGATAAAGTTGCAGAAGATTACTGAAGAGAACAACAAAATTGTAGATAAAAAAGTAAAGCCCTTGAGAATGAAAATCTTTTTCTAATTGCACACAAAAAATAAAAACAAGTATATACCTCTGAAAATAACAAACAAGAAAAAAAGGAGAAATATTATTTGACTTAAAAAAAGAAGTATCTGGTAGCTAAGAGGATAGTCCTGTAAGCTACTTAACAAAAGAATGTGAATGTATTAGGCATTTCAGCAACACTTCTGCATCTAAAAATTTCAGCTGTAGACAGATTTTCCACAGACGATTCCCCCCTACTGCTAACCTCTTAAATATACCTATAAAATACAAAATGTTCCAAATCACCTCCAATAAAGGAAGCTTCCTTACATTAAATGCATCTAATATTTATGTTAGAAATCTGAAGTGCTTTCTGATGTGGTTAAATTCACAAAGAAATGTGGTTGTAGAACAGAAAGGAATGTATTGAGCACATCACTCTGAATATTTGCAGATGGATACAGAGCTGTGGAAGTTTACTTACAAAATATGGAATTAATCATATTCTTAGCCTCTGATTATTCAAAGGAGGCAATACTATTGGACTCTTTCTCTACAAACCTTATTTTTGTTATGTAGCCCTGTTTACCAAATCCATGATATACCCAATCAGGGCAGCCTCCCAAACCTCCAGGATTGGTTGATATTGAACTTGTAAAATGTTTATGAGTGAGTGTTTGCCTGGTAATGTAGCCCTGGGTGCCCTGCTGTCAGCATGGAATTACTGATACTATTACACACAGAAGGGGTTCGGAGGGAAGAGAGAAGGGCAGCTGGGTAGCCATAGGGAACTTTCTTATCTGAACTCTTAACATGGACTTAGACAAAATAGTTTTCACCAAAAAAGTACCTTCCCCACTTCGTTTAAAAAAAAAAATCTGTCCATTTACACTAAAAAAAGTGTTCCTACAAAGAATCTTACTACACTTATTTGAGCTCCAACTGTAGAGCAAAAAGATTAGTCTGTAGTAAATAGATTTAAAAAATTATTAAGAAGCAGCTACACTACTAGATGCAAAAAGAGACATTTTTGCAATCTTTGCCATATTCTGTGCATGAAATTTACTGAATTACTAGTAATTACCACTTCATAGTTTGTAAAAATCATTCTGTTTAAATTACTTACTATGGTAGATGCTCAAGTCAGCCAATCAGATCTAAACACACCACCAAAAAACTATATTCCCCAAAATAAAACTCCAAAGTTATCTTAAATATACAGCTACTGACCTTCAGAATCGTATTTTCTTTACCAATTCACTGTAATAAAAATGAACATTTTGTCATCACTTTGGGAAACTGTGCCAAACACCTTAAAACACATGTCACATGCCAACTTTACTTCATTTTCCTCCTCAGGGAATAGATACATCTGGAATCATAATCACAGATAAAAACCTTGACAAAATTGCACATGAGCCCAGCCCTTCTTTCCAACACCTACCTTTTCATAACATTTAATACAATATTAATATCGGTTACTAAAAAGGCTTCCAACCTTTACATTTCTGACATAAAATGTTCAAACCCATATTTCACACTTCTTGTTCTGTTTTAAGTTCAGTGGATTTAACAGGACTCTAGAGAGAAGATCATGTGGTTGAAGATTTCCCTCCCTCTTTGACACCCGTAGAGGCAGTTTTGGAATTGTTTAAATAGCTGTGGCTATATAAACTGAAATATGTAAGATCATGGGCATCTTATTTCTCTCTCACATCTACAGACACATGCTTGTATTTTTATCTGAAATCTATTGCTTGTACCAGTGACAAACAATTTCAACACAACATCTGGGCAAAACATTCTGAATATTTTCCTTTTAAACTGTATTATTTATCTTTCCTGCATATTCCTGGTTTACCAGACAAATACAATTAGCTAATATTATATAATAATATTATTTGGTCTTTTTTATCTATGACTGACAGTTTTTCAAATCAAAATAAAACACATTCTTAGTCGATCATCTTCTTGAAAGTGAGCTACTGTTTTAAGCTCAGTTTGCTTCTGAGACAGCTAGAGATCTTATTCAATCAGGGGTAAACGGTGAAATTATAGATCCAACAGATTCCATACTCTCCCCAAAACGCTTGGCTTAGGTAATATTTAATAGCTAATTCCTGGACTAATATTTTTACCGCATGCTTTTATAAAACATTCATCAGCTGGTATTGCAAAGAAATGGAATTTGAGAACTTTGCAAATTTTCATTTATTATTGTGTTTGTAATTAATACCATGCTGGAAGTACCTCCGGCAGCTCACTGTATGGCTTTGTTCATGTCAGAATGGTGATAGCAACCTCTTTTTGTTACATATTTAACAGCTTTGAAAGACATTTTTTTAAACAGCAAATGTACTAGACAGCTTTAAAGCAAAGGACATTAAATAGGTTGCCAATTATTCATTCAGCAGCTCTATGTGCGTCAAAAAAATGCATACCACCAAATTTTCCTGAGACAAACCACTTAAATTTCCTGTGACTCATACACCATTTTTGCACTAACTGGATAAGGATAGCAATCATTTAGAAAAAGAAACAGATATAGAAAATGTTTCTTGCCCTGGAATACTGAAAAAAATCTTTAAAAATATGTTAATTTACAGTTAGGGACAGCATTTGTGACAAGAAACGTCCTATTTTTAAACTGAATAGTGTTTCTTAATAAGATTATTTCATTATTCTCTTTCACTTTAAAATGACCCGAAGCATCTAACCCAGTATATAAGAAGTGCAAAAAGTGATATATGAATGGAGTAATAATTTCCCTGAATCGTTTCAAGTCAGCCTATACAGCAACTGAATCTGAGGCATGCTAGTCTGTCTCCGGCAACTCGGGGAGATGAAGAGCTGAGCTGAGCTCCACTTGCTGACAAGTAGCAAACTGTCTCACATTTTAGGAGAACAACATCATTGCCTATAAAAATGAAGAAGAGACAAAATAAATAAAACCAGTTAATGTTGTAGTTAACTTGCAAATCAAGTAAATCTGTTGGTACAGTATTTTAGAAATAAACGATAACAGCATCACACCAAACACACACTTCTGAACATATAAGCGTTCTGATTTTGATTTAATGGTATATCAGCGTCAACTATTGCTTCCTTTGCTGGTACACACTTCCTGATGCCTACTGTGAAGGGTGCCCATATTTACAACTGAGTAAGATGATTAATTACACCTTGTCAATCACGGTGCATGAAGACATAACACCACAGCAGACAATGAAGAAGATGCCTGAAGCTACAATTACATTTTAATTCATAGTTTATTGTATGTTCCCATATATTGCAGTCTAATAACCGTAGGGGCATCAAAAACATATGAGATATCAATCACTCTGCCCCCTGGTCTTTCATGTTTATATTATTCCACAGCCTTTAAATTACCATAAGTAGTTACTTATTTTCTAAGCTTTCTTCTCTTCTCTCTTACCTTTTGCTTCCATTTATCTTTTATTCTTAGTACCTTTATCCAACAGCTATAAGTATTTGATGGAAGTTTGTAGCTCACTTAAAATCTGTAACAGACAACCTGAAACCCAGCAATTAGCAAAGACAGCTTAGACTTGTGTTCCTTTGTTGAAGGAGGCGTTGAATCTTTTGTTCTGATTTAGTCACGGTAGCTGGGTGGAAGCTGGTACCTCATTATGTGGTTGGTCTGTTTGTCTGGTAGGTAGCAGATGGTACTGGAGATGACGTTACCAAGAGAGGCAGGGTAGAGAAACTCAAGACCTGTGATTTGTTCACCTGTCACCTATAACAAAATACAGGTTAAAAGACTTTATTATTAGCTGCACCATTTTTTAAATGAAAAAACTCTCATTTCAATTGAGTCCACATTTGATTCTAAAGATTATTTTGCTATAGCAATTTTTCTGATGCTCGTTATTCAAGAATATCCTGGATTTTATTCTGAACAATGTAAATGTCATTCATGTGTCAGTGTGTACGTTAGCAGCTTTGTGTTTACATTCTGTTACTCTCCTTGTGTTTTGGTAGCAAGGGTTGGATGTCTTCTTGTGTTTGTATATCCATTAAGAAGATAATCAGAGATAGCCTGTGAACTGGAGGTCATGCCATACCTTTTTAACGTGCTATTGGTATTATTGGTTCCAACCACTTAGGCAATACTGTTACATAAAATATTGTATTTTAATTCTGTAAAATATATAAAATCTTTTTGATAATTAGCAATGTCAGACAGAGTGTACACATCCATGACCTTTCTTAACTGCAAAATGTATGTAATCAATTATGTGATAGGGAATTAAACTGGTATTAAAACATCTAAGGATAGTACAGTATGCAGATATTGATAAGGATATATACAGCAAATTGCTTAAGTACAACACAATGCAACGATGTTCCACAATGGTGTACGTGGTGTCCAGTGAGCAATATTCCACATCTCTGTTACTGGAGGCAAATCTCTCATCACAGACGGTATTTAAAATGTCTTGCAATTTAATGGAGGAAGGGAAAGATTATTTCATCAAGATAAATACTATACAGCTCCACTAATTCTATTGCAGAATTCTAATCTGAATTAAAACATGAACTTCCATTGTTTCCAAGGTCTGATTTTAGGACAGTCTTTGGATAGTTCCCACAGATGCCAAATTAGTTTGCATTCTGTATGGTTTCTTGAGGGGTTTTGTGGCTATTTCATACGCATTTCTACAAGAGACACTTTGTTCTCCTCTGTGACATGCAAATGTATTTAACTACTCAGAGCAATCCCAACAGAAAGATGATAAAAAGCCTAGATTATTGTAAGAAGGGAACACATAAAACCAGCAAAGCTTGACTATAAACGGAATAATTCCAGTTTTAGCAAAGATAGTCTTAACTGTGCTAAACCTGTAAGAGGCAAATCACTATGTCAGAAAACACCACCTAACAGGAATACGCCAAGTGATGTAATAATTTGCAGTCGCGGATTAGGCAGCGAGTCTCATCATCTCAGATGTGCATTCAGATTTACTTTCCGTTGTGCTACCTCTTCTAATATAATTAGAAGTGTGATATATATTTGACATCTTTAATACTAATTAGTCCTTCCTTACTACCCACCTTCTGGATAAATATTTAGACATCATGAAGAGTTTCCCTGTGTACTCTTTGTCTTTTCTGGTGACTTCCTGAAGCTTCTCCTCAAGTTCAGAGACCTTTCTGGCTTGGTTTTCTTAGTGTCTACTTGGAAATAAGAGAAGCGAGAGGTCTTGGCCAGCGGAAGGCTTCACGAGCCTGAATGACACAAATTACTATACTCTAAGGGTGAATATTTTTCATCAAGAGTGTTGTTGGGTGCATCCAATTAGTCATAAACGTTTGGGGTACCACGATCTCGGAGTGTAAACAAACTTTCGAGCCCCTGCTTCTCCCGCGCTGAAGGCATTTTCCCCGACAGCCCCTTTGTTGCTCCACGGCGAGGCACGTCGCT
>NW_009223442.1:0-4385 GCF_000690835.1 Fulmarus glacialis | reverse complement strand
GTGCAGGACCCGGCACTTGGCCTTGTTGTCATCTACAGCTATTAGAGAGAGATTTGCTGCCTGAACCCCTGCTCTCGGTCTTTTTGACCACTAACTGTGGTAAAGTCAGTAGGGATCCAGATCTAGACGTATTCAGCTCATCTGCATTTTTTTGTGACAAAACCCTCTATTTCTGCCCATACTCCCTTATTACAACTTCAGAAGTAGCTGAATTGTTTCTAGTTTCAGATGAAGCTTTTGGGTTTTGTGTTATAAAACAATATATGAGACCTCCCCAAGTCATTGATGTTGCTCAAAGGAATGAAGTGGCTCTGGGAGGAAAGTTAAAATAGCCTGAGCTGTAGACAGTCTAAGTATTTCAGGTCTTGTAATTTGTGACTCTTTAAAAACTATGTGCATTGCAAGAACAAGACATTTGGGTCCACTTTCCTGCTAAGGTTTTTGAGATGAGGACTCTTGTTTGCAGTAAGTTTTATACCATGTAGTACAACCCATTCATGGTAGTTTTCAGTTCTTAAGTAATTTAATATCTGTAATATGGGAAATCAGATTTTGCTGTGAAAAGTATTAAGCAAACAATGACATTTGAAATCTGAGTCTCTGCCTTCACTAGAACAAAGCTTGTATTCTCTTTAGCCCAGCATCACAGTGTAATCACTATTCCTTTTAGGAAACACATTTCTTGGATGGATTTGAAATGGTGACGTTGAAACCTAACAATAACTAAAGAAATGTGTTTGAAAGTTAATGATTTGCACAACTCTGCAACACTTGCCGTCAGCGACGCTTTAGAAGAGGAGTGAAGTTTCTAACTTGAAAGGAAAGAAGGCAGCGTTGGATTTAGAAGCGTCTTTAGGTGACTAAATGAATTACTCATGTTTCATCCACTGACATCTGAGGTGGGAGCTGCTTTTATTAGTGACTGACAGCACAGAGACAGTCACCCAGGAAAGCACCTGATAGTCTAATTTACTCATTGCCTCCCTCAACCTGAGAACCAAGAAGTCTACAAGCAAATGATTTTCTAATGATGCCTCAGGCTGATGCATGAAAAAAACCTTGCTTTCTCTGGAACATGCTTAGTCCAGCAGTTTGATCTCTGTATCTTTAGGTATTCCTCACCAGGCATGATGTGTCGCTCCCTTTCTGATTGCAGAGGTGGCAAAGCTTTCTCAGTTTCCCCTCCTAGCACAGGAGAAAGAGGCTGCTCCTGCCCCCTCCAATGAATCCAAACTTCCACAGAGTGAAAAGATTGGACCTTTTTCATTTGGGAGGGCATAAGCAAAAGGGAAAGTGTAAAATTAGACAACAGTAAAGCGTTTAGAGCAGTTCGATTTGTTGCTTTTATTACCTTTCTCACAACACAGGAGCAAGGGGACAGTCAGAGATGAAATATGAGCAAATTCCAAATAGATTAAAGGAAATGCATTTTATGTAATGTACAGCTGGAGCTTGAGACTCATTGCCAAAAAATAGCAACTAGGCTCAGGAGTCAGCAAAACTGGGAAGAGGACTGGATACTTCTGTGAGTAGCGGGAATGTTCAGAGGCACTTTGAAAAGGCTCAAAAACAGGTTTAGAAGGGATGTAAAACCTGAGGTAGTTGTGAAATTTGCACAAATCAACCCTCTCAGCATTAACCTTACAACTTCAATGCTCTTCATTGTTTGATCTTTTGAGCCTGTAGGTAAACATACCTGTCAAACCTCACTGGTGTTAAGCAACATATTCATTTGCCTGTGTATCACGAGTGTGCCTAGCTGCTGTGGGGTGCTGCAGTTTCATGGACGACACTTTGTCAGCGTGTAGTTTGGGTTTTTTCCTAATTTTTGGGTTTTCAGTGTCATCTCCTAGGGAGAAGAATTCAGCCTCTTCTTTTTCTTCAAGATTTTAGACAGGTGGGAGAGCCTGCTTCCCTGTTGGAAATGTTTGTTTGGGGGATTTATTTGAGCAAGTCCTGAATACTTATAACATCAAGTAAGTTTTGAACAAAGTAGGATTTTTGTGGCTGGTCATTATTGGTATGTATGCTAGTTGGTCACCTCCAGATCTAAGTGCTCCTGCTCCAAAAAGGAGGATTTTGGTACTTGCTGGATCACTGCAGAAGAGATTTACTGATGTGTTATTTTGTTCCTGCAAAGATGTCAGCCTGCGAGGTTCTCCCTCCCTATTTTTCTCCCTCTGGGCAATTGCATGGTCACTGCTTGCTCCTTTCCTCCAATTTTTATCTGCTCAAGGCATGCCTCTTCTGAATGCAGGGGTTGTGTCAAGAGGTTAAGAAGGAATCTACAGGTAAGAAAAGGTGAAGTTCCTGTTGTAGGAGGGGAAGGACCTGGCTGTGGTCCCCATGCCCCTCTGGTAAGACCAGAGGGAAGAGGAAAGAGCCAAGAGATGTAGACCCACAGTCATGTCATCTGTGTCACCCACATTGTGAAATCTAGATGCACAAGCCAGAAAATAAGGTGAAAGCTTGCTTTGTCACATGGGAAAAAATACTTAGCAAACCATAGTGAGGCATTTCAGACTATCTTCTTATTCATTCTTAAACTGTTTTATTTCCTTCTAACATTAGCCATCAAACAAAATATTTGAAGTTTGTAAGAAGCACAGTTACTTTTTGCTTTGTAAATAAGAAAATAACTTATTCAACTGTAGCTGTCTTTGAGATCTGTTTTTTGATTCAATGGAAAAGTGATGACAGGTGTTGTCACGCAGAAATTAATTCTTTCAGCATAACTGTCCGGGCTCTCGAATGATTTATTCCGTGTAAAGTATTTGGCAAAAATGAAGTCTACTTAACCTGTTTAAACAACAAGGGAAAATTATTAAACTAAACTTTGCACGCCGCCTGCCTGGGCGATGCGGGTTGGAAAGCGGCACCCTCACCATTACAGCGAGCGGTGCAGAGGCTATTAAACTGATACTGGACAAGGTCTCGTAATGGGGGATTTTCTCAGTGAGAAGAATGCCAGTACTTGTTTTAGGCCAGCACCAAAATCATTGTTCTCGTTCTTGTTGTTGTTGGTTTTCGCTGCGTTAGAACAGATTACAGCCTTAGAAACAAAGGTCTTCATTCCCCATATCCATTACTTTGTTCTCATGAGAAGAAACCCGTGTCTGCCTGTTATAATAAACTGATGTACCAGATTAAGGTGAAGTTAATCAGAACTGACAGTATAATAGGAGCGATTGCAGCATAAGTTGCAATAAATTTGTTTGTTTATAGGTGGGATTTTGCAACAAAGAAAGTGTTTTACAAATCAAAGAGATCTCTCAAACTTACCTTACTGAGGACTAAAACAACATCTAATAACTAGAAAACAGAGCTGTTCTGAGAAAGCCATTTATCTCAATTTCTTTTGAAATAGTTGGTATGTGAGCATTTTGTTTATTTCAGCCAATGCAGCATTGTCATTGTTTAATTCAGACCCACAGTCCCATAATATTTATCCTACATCCTGATGACATGTGAATGCCAGTTTCTTCCCTTCCCTTTTGCTTTTAGTAAGTTTCAGGTTTTCTGGTTTCAGGAAAAACCTGGGCTATCAAACCCGGAGACAAATGCATTTTCTAAATCTTATTCTGTATATAAAAATCTCATAAAATTCCAATGATTATTGTGACTCGGGTCCAACTCATGTGTTTTTCATTCTTGGGTGGGCAGTTTTGTTATTATTTATCAGCCCTGCCTAGATAGATCCCATCAGGACTGCTGTCCTGTCTCCGTATGTCCCAGTCTTGATCTCTAATTTGCAACTTGATCATAGGAACGATACAGTTGTTATCATCTCTTGGTCACTGTTGCTGTGCTAACCACCTTTGCGCTCTTCTTAGCAAGGTGTTTAGGATACAATCAGATTTGGAAATATATTTAGAAAACACTACCAAGAATTTTTGTATCAGTTTGTTTGCTACTTCTAGAAAATTCATCTTTTCCTTTTGACGGATGGACCACGTGTACAGGCTTCCCACATAATTGCATTTTACCCTTCTCTAAATCTACTGATATTGATTAATGAATATTTTAAATTATTTTAACAACTAAAAATTTTAAATGTGTACAGCAGAAAGCAGTGCTTTTCTCCCTGATGGGTTAAGAATTATGGAGCTATATTAATACTACATGTTACAGCATTCTCCTTTCAGTGTAATAGACTATAGATCAGTAATTTTCAACTTGACCACAAGAAAGTTATCATCACCTATCTGTCGCTACTGCACCAGTCATCTTGGCTAACCACATTGCCAGAAGCTAGAGGATTTTGCATTTTGATAATGTGCAACACACAGAAGGCAGTGTGACAGAGCTGAGAAACGCTGCCGATATAGTGTGGCAATTTGTAAAATATAAGAACTGAGAAAGGGAAGGATATTTTTGATTTTTGT
>NW_009223441.1:0-16079 GCF_000690835.1 Fulmarus glacialis | reverse complement strand
GGGTTTTTTTTGTTTTTTTTTTTTTTAATGCTGGTTTAGCTCTCAGCACTAACCGATGCTGGGCTAAAACGTGATGGATATAGCCTTCTACCTCTGTCGTGAGTTTCCACTGGGGAGCTGTGCATCAGAAGAGTGCCTGATGGGTGAGCCTTGATGCATGATTAGGGCTTCAGTGCAATAAAATAAATAAAAAGAAGGTATTTGATGCTCCCTCTTTATGCTTTTTTTTGGGTCTTAGAAATAAAAATGAAATATTATAACAGTCATTTGCCTATGTTTAGCACGTCCGCTGACTTGCCATTTTGGAAGTAGAACCACTTCTATTTTTAGAGCTGAGCTTCCTGTTTGAGCCTCTTTAAGTTTGTCCTTTGCCTAACACAGTCAAACTCTTTAAAAAAATCTTAGTTAAACTGGGACAGTTTTGCTAAAAACAGTCCATGTTCATGTCCGGATATAAACAGTAAATCTGCTTTGAATGAACGTTATAATAAAAATTAAACCTCTCAAAAGACTGTATTTCCATGATGTCAAAACATGAAAGTGAAATTGAACTGATGTGTTGATGTGGTCACGGTCATCTCAAAGCCTCTGTCTACAAGTGGATTTAAAAATGAGTTGTCCACGTGGGAAAATAAACCAGAATAGCTATTTTAGAATAACTCCCCGTAGTCACGCTGTTTTTCTGCAATAAGCATCTTCTCCTTTAGCTCATCCAAACTAGAAAGGAGCTGTCTTATTCTGGAGGAATAGCACCCAAAATTCTAAATATTTCATGGTACTTGTTATGCTTTAGTGTCATAATTTACCTTAGTCCAAAATGACCTTCAAGTGTACCTAAAAATATATATTAATATCAGCATGTTCTGGAAGTCTGATGTAATCACAGCTATATACATCTCAAGATGTCCTCATTAAAGTGTGGTTACTAGATGTGTGGTGGTGTTGCCAACCCTTTGACGGGACACTTTTAAATACCAGTCTAGACCAAAGGAGAGCTGCAGGATTGCTGATATAATTCACACATTAACTGGTAACATGAATGGTAGTTGAAGGTCTTCTTCCATTTCCTAATTGCCAAGTATCAGGAAATCAAGGCTATAATGTTTCTCATTATGGGCTGATGATGAGATTTCAGGAGGCAGAAAAGGCAGTCTAAGGGAAGAGGCAGTCTTTCCCTCCCAGTTCTGGCTGTTCCACCCTTGCTTGTGCCGTGCTGGCTCTTGATCCTGAAGTCCTTCTCCTGGTCCTGCTTTGGTGCATGTCTAACCACTCAGTGAGCTGATCCAGTTCACACTATCAGCAGAAAACTAGAAAACCAGAAAAAGGAAAATATTTTCTTGATATCTTGGTAATCTCCATTTGCTTGCCCTAAAGTCAGAGTGCCAGGGTCAAAGTGAGAGAAGGTCAGGGCTGCACAGCCAGGAGAGGGGAGGTGAGACCTTTGAGGAGCAGGGAGCTTTTGAATCATCTCAGCCATCTCCCAAAACCTCTCCTTGATGGAGAGGCGTGCTCCATGGCTCCGAGCTGGATGCTGAGTTGCGGGCTGGGCTTTGGCATGTGTTGCCAGATGCCCCGGGCACAGTTACGCTCTTCTTCCCATCATTAATATTACTGGTGGAGCACATCACAAAAAGTATAGCTTGGAATTTACAGTGTAAATAAGGCCATAAAAAAACTAAATTGTCCTTTCCTTGTTGGGGTGTGGTTCTGCGTCAGAAGCAGCTTTCCTAAAAATAAAACGAGAATAGATTGCTCTGATTCAATCAATGCTCCTTTGTGCTTGTCTTTGGGAAAATAATGAACTCTGCTATTGCCAGATTAACATGTCACTTAATGAAATAATTTAATTTCTGTAGGATTCTTGGTATGCAAAGATGCTCTTGATAGTGTAGAATATGATGATACTATAAAATGCTATTAACATGAAATTATTTAATTTTTATAACATTTTTCCTATATTTTATCTGTTACTGTTAATTATGTTTTATGTTGAGACATTTTAGGAAACGATCAATGGTCTTAAAATAGCTTTGATAGATAAGTAAAACATAAGATTTTCAACAAAATTGTATCCCTTCCCACTTACCTTAGAACTTGTATTATTTTCCTTTCTGTAATTGTTCTCTGTGTGCTAGCTCTGTCTTTTCAGCTACCTGGAGTATGCTTATACTATAGGTCAATGCATTTGGATACTGTATAAAAATTAAAAGTAAAATGTTTCTTTGTATATGGATTTTTTTTTTTTCCATGTGGTTTTCACTGGCTGAAGTTTCAAAGAATCACTGAAAATTACAGTTTATGTTTTGGGTAGGTGTGAGGATACTAATTGATTCTACATAATGCAACTAAATCACATTATTTGCCCTGAGCCTTTTTCTTTAGTCTAGTCCTGTAGCAGTAAGGCTTAAAACTTTTTGCTGGTTTAAGCTCTTCCTGTGGACATGCTCTAAATACCTTACCTTTTGTTGCGTGAAAAAAAACTAATAACATGGGTTATTGCAATTTGGCAGTTTTATACCAAATGATAAAGCTGCAGACACTGAAGAGGGGAAGGAGGGGGAAGGTACATGTCAGGTACTCGTAGCTTTACATCTCCGTAAGAAGGAAATGATTTAACCCCACTGAAAAAGCTCCTGCTCTGCAGCCACCGTGGCACGTGCTGGGGAGCTGGGGGGGGCAGATACCTGGGCGAGGGGGTGTAAAGAGGAAAGGCAGAGAGCACTGCAAAGGGGGAGCTGGATGGCTTGGGGATACTTGTTTCATGGTGGACCAGGCTGTGCTGGGGAGAATGCTGGGTGAGAAAACTAACTGGGAGGCGTGCGGGAGAGATGTGTGCAAGTGTCCGAGCTGGACTCTTCATTCCCTTTGTTCCTCTGGGCCCTCTGGTGGATCTGGGAGCGATGGTATCCGTACGTGTCTCTCAACTTCAGTTGTTCTTACCCTGGGTCTGAAATGCAGGGAATGTCGTGAATAGCTCCGCCTGAGCAAGGACTTTCTGCTCTGATTCACGTCCCTCCCAGTTAGTGTGGGATATCATAATAGTCTCCTGTGGGTAGCAGAAGAATAACGTGCTTTCCAGCTCTGGGAGCTCCAGAGGGATTAACCGGGATGCAAGTCAAAGCCTCAGTCTTTAGGTACAATTAACCCGCTAGTGAAGCTAGCAGATTTCCTGAGGCTCTGCCAAAAATCCTGCTTTACAAACCAAGGATTTTTTTCCCCATAAGAATCATAAAGATTAGAAAGGACCAGCAGGCCTGTCCCTTGGCATTTGAGGTCGGTTTCTGGTTGTAGACGCCATGCTGTACCTTGGGCACAGATGTTATTTCAGTCACAAAGGGTTAAAATAATTCCCCAAGCTAGCTTTATCCTCTTAATGGACAGGCTTGATAATCATTCTTACAGAAAGGACATTTCGTCTTTCCTCTGCGGTGGGAGAGTTGCACCTTCTCCTGCCGGTGGTGTGCTGGGGAGGAGACAGCAGCCTAGAAAACACTGGTGTAATTTTCACCTCTGATTCACACCTCCTGTGCATTTCTTGTATTCTACTGCGTGGTTCATGTTTGCTTCGCTTATGGACCACCTCTTGCTTCCACTGCTCCTAATATCAATGCGAAATCTGTGTCAGGGGAGAGCGTGGGCTATTTTGAAGACTGGAGTCTGGTAGCCTGGATAATGCAAGCCTGAAGCTGTTTCAGGTCAAGGCAGGGGAAGGCAGTGCTTCGCCTTTTTAGAAATGGGAAACAGCAACTGTTGGACCCCAGAGGAGATTATTATAGAATTTCCCATTCACTGTTCCCTCTCTGGCAAATGGTTACAATATTCTACATGCAAAGCAAAGTGTGGGTTCAAGTTCTGCAGGGGAGATCGATAAGAGTTTTGCTGAATGACTTTGGAGCTGGAGCCCATCACTCCTGAAGTCTCTCTCTGGGTTGGACTTGGTGAAGCTGTGATTTGTGAAAGCGTTTGCTGATGCAGGGAAGGTGCCTGTGTAACTTGCATTCATGAAGTGCAGTTCTCTTTCTGACTAGAGGACAAGGTTTACTTCCTGTTGCTCTCAAAATATTTTTGCCGAGAAGCCCGGAACAGAGAGGAGCAAATCTCCATACCAAACCAACTTGTACAGGGTGGGCAGTTGGAGGCAGGGACTCTGCACAAGTAATTTTTCCTCCAGATGTTCGTTTCTATGTAAAAAAATAATGATATTGCAGCATATAGCACTGTTGTAGGATTTAATCTGTTAAAACCTTTACAGCACCTTGGTCACTAGGCCTCTACATAAAGGGAACAGATATTATATATGCTATTGAACCCCTTAATTTTACTGTGGATTTTACTAATATGTGGGCTAGAGTAACTTGATTTTTTTTTTTAAGGTTTCAAATGAAGCATAGTTCTAAAGTAGCCCTTCCTGATTGATTTAATTTTCCAGCTTAGATCTCTGCAACTGATTCTTCCCTCTCCTTGCTTTTGTCTGTTCCTCTTGTCAAAGATGGCGCTAGTTTGTTTCTTAGTTACTGTTTTTGTGATCCTTTGGGGATTCACTTGTGCTTGATGAGTAAGCAGCAGTAGAGGAGGAAGACATTTCTTCTTTAGGCTGTAAAATCCCTTCCAGTGAACCCCAGCATCACCACTTTGCCTCTGAGTCACATCTGCTGCAGGAGAGGAAACAACGCCTCTTAATCCCACACCGTCCAGGCGTTCTGCAGTCAAGAGTTATATTGGAAAAGAATCCTGGGAAGCCAAGGATGAGGTGGTGCATGGTGCACTGAAGCTTCCCATATCAGCAGTAAGAGCTGCTCTTTGCCAGCGAGGGATCCAGGTATATGTTAATCCATGCGCAGCGAGTGATGAGCTGAAGTGAGAAATATGGTCCATGCGAGGGCAAGAGGCTGCCAGGATCGCTGAGATCCTGCTGGGACTCGGTGTGCTGCGTCGGGCTTGACTGAGTGGGGTCCCTTCTTAGAGTGAGAGTGTGGCAGGAGGATATCTAGGAAATGCTTAACAGGAATGGTACATGAAGTAAAATGCATGTTGTAGATGTTCAGAAATCCAGCCTGACCTGAGATCTCTCAGCCTGACACTGCTTTCTGGAGCCTGTGTGCTTCTTTACCTGTCTCCCTTTCTGGATGTTTTTTTTTTAACCTTCTCCTACGGGCACGAAATAGAAGAAAGAGCTGAATCTTTTCAGGAAAGAAGAGATAAAGTTGGCAGTAAGCCAGAACCGCTAGGAAGTGGGCAGCAAGCACGAGGCTGTTAACCTGTAATTATATGTCTCAAATTTTGCGAGCGGTACTCCAGGAATCATTATGTATGGGCTTGTTTGATGGTACTGTGGTTTAAGAAAAAAACAGCCCCTCTTTAATTTGGAAGTCAAGAGACTATCAATTCAATCTTAGCTCTTCTGCCTGTAATTGATAATCGTGTACATTTAACAAACCTGCTGTTGAACTGGGCCTCATATTTTTAATTCATCAGGTAACTGCTGGTTTTTCTTTCAGAAAGGATAATTGAGAGGCTGTACAAGGTCGCTTCCAGCAAAGCTGGGATCAAACCTAGACTGTAATATGGCAGATGCCAGACTCTGCCACGCAGTCCTTCAAATACAATTTTTCGGTATCTGTGTACTTAACCTCTCTGGGCTGTAGCCACTGCTTTAATTCCCAGGCACTGGAAGCCAGAAACCAGGCTGGCTTTTATTCAGGGGCTGTTTAACAGGACTTCACCCCAGTTGCTAGCCTATTGAGTTGAAAAAAGACTATTCCCCCTAGACAGTAAAGTTAACAATTAAAAAAACCAACAACAAAAAACCCCAACCCAAAACTAGATTTTATGTATGTTGTTTCAAATATGCAAATACCAAATGTAAGGACTCTTGTGCTTTTTCACACGTAACTAAACTTTCTCCCCATCCTGCCTCAAGGTGGCAACACTATGTACAGTCCTGAGCTCAGATTAAAGATGAAATCCTGTTCACTGGCCTTGTAGTGAAGAGTTTGACTGACGGGCCAGTGGGACTATTCCAGATTTACACTGTATAAATTTTTCTTTTTGATTACAAAGCTTTATGGTCTTGGGTTCCTTTCCAGAATCATTATCACATCTGTCACTGTCATTGCTATCAGTGGCTAAGGATGTTTTTAATGGAGTGATGCAATCCAAACTATCATTCTTGCTGAAATACTGCTCCCAAGCACACAATAGGCCAGGTGCTGTAATTATTAATAGGTCCCTCTGATGGCGTATATCGGCCCTCCATTTTGTTTTAATGCAATTTATTTTGAGTTATTTCTTCGGCAGTGAAAATGGTTTTGATTTTTTTGAAGCGTTGCGAGTTTGTTTGCTGGAATCCTTCTCTCCTGGAAGTGAGGCATGTCTCTCATGGGCTCCCATTCGCTCACACACAAATGAACTGCTAATTAGGATGATGAAATTGCTGGGAGAGGTGAAACCTTCCAGTTGGCCAAAGAGAAGATTGTGGATTAATCTGTGTAAAGCTGAAGGCTCGACTAAAACTGCTGTTCAACATTCTGGTGCTAATGAGACTTGTATGTCTGCCACTCGAGAAGCTGAAAGTATGTCCTGTAGTTTTTGTTGAGGGATCCAAAGTGGGGACTCACTCTTCTATGGCATTTAGTGCTTTCATCTCCACTGACGATGGAATTGAGAACGCTCAGCAATCTGTATAAGGTGTCCAGCAGTTTATAGCATCCGGTGATGCAAGGCAGTTTGCTCTTTATGGATAATTTTTGTAGAGGAGTAAAAGCATCTTGAGAGGCATATGGATGTTTAGAAAATTGCAGAGTATGATTTGGAGAGCTATTTGTCTTGCATGCCCCCTGCTACCATATTATATCGCTTCTTCATAGTTTTTAATGTACTTCTGCTCATGTCAATTCATGTAAAGGAGGAAACTCTCCATCTCTCTGAAGCAGAGAGACACGGATTTACTTGTTCAGTGTCATACTGGGCACAAAGTCCACTTCCAAGATAGTTCCCTGCTCACTGTTGGAGCTGCTCAGGACCCGTGGAGGGACTGATGCTGGTCTCTCATCCTCTAATAACAGTTTCCCTGCAGTTGTTGAGAATATATACATATATATAATAATATATATGTAATTTTTTTTATATATACTTACATAAATAAAGCAAAGGTAAATGTTTTGAGAGTGTTTCTGTGTGTTTGCAGGAAGCCGACGGATAGTGGACGTGATGGATGTGAACACGCAGAAAGGTGTTGAAATGAGCATGTCTCAATTTGTGAGATACTATGAAACACCAGAGGCCCAGCGTGAAAAACTCTACAATGTCATCAGCCTGGAGTTCAGTCACACGAAGCTGGAGAACATTGTCAAGCGCCCCAACGTGGTAAGGGATCCTGTGGTGATGTGTTTGTTTTCAGCTTCTTCCCAGTCGTCGGTTGCTTTGTAAGAAATAAAACGTGCAGTTTAAACAAGGTGATGTGACGTACCTGTAACTCCTGTTCATTTAGCGTTAGGATTTCATTTTTACCCAAGTAGAAAGCTGGTCTCCTTGACAGTGGAACTTAATTTACAGGAATTAAGTACCTGATGAGCTCTTAATCATGCAATTTGCACAGATACCCAGTTCCTCTCAAGGTATTTAGGGGAAATTCCATCCAAAATTAAATAGCTGTCTATTGTTTTTCCTCCTCTAAGGAGGAGGAAATTTAAAGCTATTATCAGGAGGCTTAAATTCCTTATGTATGAACCCTCCTATTAATTAAAAAATGTTCAGGAGGCTCCAAAGCAAAAAAGTTGGCAACGCATGTATTAAATGTAGAAATTTCTACATAATTAAATCAGCATAATTACTGCTTTGTCAGAATTGGCAGTGTCAGAGGAAGGGGGTAGATTTGTACATATTTTTTAAAGGTAGAGGGCTCTTATGATTTTGTTTCCCAATGGAGTCACCGGCAGTGAAACCGTGACCTTGTTAGTAAAGATGATTTCATTTATCACTAAAACGTGGCCATGTGTGGGTGAGGATTAGAGCATCAATTCAGTAATACACAGGGATAGAGAAAATGGCACTGGAGATTTCAGAGTGTCTCCTCCGGGCACTCAGCAGAGACTTTGGGCGTCGGTCCTGGTTGATCAGGGAACAAGGGGACTTCTCAAAGCAGAACACGTGTGCTGCTTGTTAGCTCTGTATCTGCTCGTGGCACTGGATGCTCAAGGCACTGCTGAGTGTGAAACTATAGCTCTATGATGTTTTGTTTTCAGACACTTTTCTCCTTCCCATTTCTACATGTTATTCTAGTTATACCAGTAGTTTTTTTGCTGGGAACGTCTCTTGCCTATGTAGACAATGTAAACACCACACTTCCCTGAACTGGTCAAAAATAGATGGCAGGTCTAATTGCTGATTTGTAGAAGTAATTCTTAAGCAGGCTTTTATGTTCTGTTATGCACGTATCACAAATTGAATATTAAGCACATATTTAGAAGTTTGTGCAGGTTTTTGCTGTCATTCAAACACTAGTAGGCAGTTTGGAAGTGCTCTGGAGAGTTTCTGGTGTTCAGTTGATCCCGGTTTTCCCAAGCACATCATGCTCAGTGAGCTTTTAAAACATCTGTGCAAATTTCCTGGGTGCTCAGGACTGAAAAATGCAATTAGGTACCTGTTACCACATGTAAAGGAATACTTCATATCTGTTTAATATGGCCTGAGTGCTCAGTCATTTGTAAAACCAGGGATATTTAGATCTCACTGAAAGAGAGATTTGCATTCCCATTAGGTACTTGGGAATAGAAGAGAAGGTGCTGGGGGCTCAGAGAAAGTCCAGTACATAAGGTCAGTTACTAGTTGAATACTCTATTTGTATAAGTGGATCCCTTGAATTCTGCAGAGTGCTCTGAGCCCACGTAAGGCAGAAATACTTGATTCATGTTCCCTGTTGTGTAAAGACTGTAGGTAGCAGTATCAGGATGTGGGAATTATTTCAGAATCAGGGCAGTAACCATCAATTTTGTTTTCACATACAACTGTGATATTCATGGAATTGGTACTATTTCTACTGGCTGTATTATCTCCCTTTGCTTCTTCTCAAAGTACTGAGTGTTATGAACAGTACCTGGTGCAGATGGAGAAATAGATAGAGGTCAGCCCCAGTCTGCAAGAAATTCATGTGCTAATTGCCCTATTATGAAAATCCTCTCGGGATACGAACAGTTGTGTTGACTCATACGAATAACATTCTTGGGTGGGCCTTTAAAAAGATTTAGCAGTCAGGAGGCTAAGTGGGGTGCTAACCATGACTGAATTGGACTTCTTGGTTCTTGCTGCACACAGTCAGAGGACAGCTTTGTCACCAACGCCTGGGATAGGTCTTGCAGTCCTTATTGATCCATAAATGGAGGTTCATTCACACATCACGATTTTTTGAGCTGGGTCGGGATGTACAGCCACACTGTGGCCAAACGCAGCACTACAGCCTGCCTTGCTGGACTTCCCAGGTTGACTGGTGTTTTCCCCTGTTTTGAAACCTGGCACATGTGATCCCCTTGCATAACCAGAAGGGAGTGTTCTGGATATCTAGCACAGGCTAGATCATCATAAAACAGACCAAAGAATGAGTCACAGGCTTGTCCTTGCTGCGGCTGTGATGGACAGATTGCAGTTCGTGCTCTGGCACCCAGCGCAGGAGCTGTGTTTCAGTGTCCCCGAACAATCTTCAGTTTCTATCTCTTCCTCACCTTGCTGGCAGTATGTTTCCTGTTGCTCCTGTTTTGGCAGTATGTTTCACTGTTTTCTCGTGCACACACTTGCTAAAAGTTTGGCTTTTGGACAAGAAGTTTGGTGAATTTATACCCAAGTGGAATGATGAAGGAAATGCACAGTAGGCGATAATGTAATTACTCAGATCAGAATTTGGCGAGAACAATGGTGTTAATGTTCCTTGAAATGTAAGTTATTGAAATAGTATAATCTCTTTTATGTTTGTATTTTAATGTTCATAAATGCAATTTCTAGGCCATTGGCTACAAAAATGCATTTGAAGACAGACAGCAGGTGATGCTGCAAGAGAAGGTGCTCACAGGTGCCCATAGGTCAGAATCTGCACCTGGTTAAATTGATTGCAAAGCTCTCCTTACTCTGGGTTGCAAAGGGCTGAGTTGTGGTGAAGTGCTGCACCTTCACAAGTTGGGTCCATAGGACTTTTGCTGAACAGCAAGGTTCTTGCTGTCTGTGAGCATTGCTGGTCTGCTGCTGTCATTGTTAGAGTTTTAGCCAACAGGAATATATCCTACCATGTGTTCAGTAACTAACAGTTGATTTTGGTGGGGTTTTCAGGTGGACTTAGTCGACTGGGTGGATAATATGTGGCCGCAGCATTTGAAGGAGAGACAGACGGATGCTACCAATGCTATTTCAGAGATGAAATACCCCAAAGTGAAAAAGTAAGTTTGTTTAAGTCTTTAAAAAGCTCTGCTCTTGACCTCCTTGATTAATTCCTTTTGAACTCCAAGGCTGGTAGGAGAGGAAATAATGATTTATTTATGTTTTAGTGAGCAGGAAGGGGGGTTGGTGTGGCTGACCTGCTTGAGCTGTATAATACGTACTGATGGACTGTACCAGCTTTTAAGGAGAACAACTTTGTATTTGAGAACTTTATGGATACTTCCTGTTCTTAAAGCCTGTGGTTACAGTCTTTAAGAGAGGAACATGCTGTTCTAAATACTAATATTTAGGAATTCTCAACACATTTTATTCTAAATATTTTTCATTGAGAAATAATCTACAGTTTGCTGAATACAATTTTTAATCAAATCCCTTTGAAAAGTGTATTTTTATTTTTCGGTTTTGAGCAACTCTGTTTTGAAAATGGCAGACTGACATTAAATAGGAAATTCTCCAAAAGTGCTACCCAAAGAAATCACTTCCCAGGATACAGATATGTCATACAGTTCACACAGTATGGTCAAGGTACTTCTGTAGCCTGTGTTCAGATCCTTCCCAGGTTCTAAACTACTAATGGCTGAAAAGTTATTAGATGAGAGATGTTTTGTGAAATGAACTTGAAGTCCATTTTTAATAGATGCGTGTCTCCCCAAAAACTCTGTCGCTGCCCTTCAAGCCAGTTCACTTTTCTGTTGACTTTTTCAACAGCATGATCAAATATTGGACTGATTATACAGGCTGCGTTTCTTGTTTCAGTGAACCCGCTCAGGGCAGGTTTGAGACAACACGAGCATTTTGTCCTGCTTCTGCCTATCTCAGCTCTAGTTTTTGGGCAAGTTGTGATAGTATAACCTCACCTCCCTGTTTCTTCTCTTTGAATGTCTTCCTTGAAACTGTTTTTATATGATGATTGGAAAAAGAAACTACTTTGGGGCCTGAAAATGTGCACTGTGAGTTTCGTAAGAATTAGTACAACTGAGATAGGGGTTACTGGTAATGATATAATAGCTATTGACCTGTATGGCCGATGAACACTGTATAATCCTGGAAGCCCTTCACTGCTGTTTCTGTTTTAGAGGCATTTTCTATTGGCCAGACCTAATGCTGGCGGCATCCCAGGCTCTGCTGTTGAACTGACCTCTAGCGTTTTGCAAATTGCTCAGAACTGTTTCCAAACTGTAATGTCTAAAATAGATTGGTACTAACATATACAAAGGAGTGTGCAGTCAGAAAGTGATATGCAGCATTTACTCTCATTCTGTAAAAATAAACATTTTGGAAGGTAAAGGTCTCCATAATAGAAGAGTCTCTGTGGCAGGCATCAGGGGGAAGCCGGGTCCTACGATATGCTCAGCACCATTGATTTCAGCGGAAGCTAAAGATACTGTATTGTTCTGAAAAGAGTAAGCTGCTTGTTAGGGTAACTAGGTATGGATAGGAGTGCCGAATTTCACATACACATTTGGAAATGTCCTAAGTGACTTGCCTAAGGTCACACAATAAGCCAGTGGCAAGAGCAGAAAATAGAACCCAGGCAACTTGCTTCCCACGTGGTTAGTCTACTAAATAATATTATTTATAATCTGCTAGAGCTAAGAAACTGAATCCTGATTCAGGGCTTCAGGATTCATGGATAGTACAAGGTAAGAAGAAATGATCTCTTTCCTAGAGCAGGCAGACTCCAGATGCTGAAAAAAATGTAGCAAGTAAACAAAACAGGACAGAGATGGTTTAAAGGATAAGGTAGCAACATGACTAACAGAATTTAGCAGAAAAAGTAGAGTATATTCTTGCAGTTCACTACTTGCATCATGAAATGCCAGATGGTAGGTTTCAAAGAGGGATTTTAGAGAAGTAGCAATTCAACAGATTTTGACATGGAGCTTTTCCCATGTGTGGGGGATGGCCTGGTAGAAAGGAAGGAAATGCCTGATGAAGAAGCAGACACAGAGCCATTGAGGTTGTTGTCACTGGCAAATGGAGGTGGAGGTTGACAGCATGATAAACTAGTAGATGCGATAGGTAGAGGGAAGCTAAACAGTGAAAGACTGTAAGCGCTTGGAATGTGACAATAGACTTTGATGTGGGGAAAAGGAGTTACCATGCATGAGAGTTAAAGGCAAGGGTGATGCAGCTGGAGTGATGAGGATGTTGCTAGTGAGCATCATCTAGCATAAAGTCTAGAGAAAGCTGATTTACAGCACTGTTGGCGCAAAACCCTCATCTCTCTGAAGAAGCAACAAAGATAAAAACAATAACAAACATTGATAGTCTAGGAGAACAAGAGAAGTTGCACTGGATCAGGACAAAGATCTGTGGCGCTCAGTAACCTGTCTGCTGTTGGCTGCTGTCATAGATGCCCTGGGAGGAGTGTAAGAACAGTGTGAGCATAAAATGATGCCACCCCTTAAAATTATCTTCTGAACTTCCACTGTCTGCAGTTCAGGCAGGGGCTATCCTGAGGTGGAAGTGGTTTCTGTGTGCTTCGTGACTCTGAAGAGATTTCTCTTCCATGAACTTGTCCAGTTTAAATATGAACTCCTCAAGAGATTAGCTTTCTCCATCTTTGGAAATTCAGATTGACCCTTTCCTGTATAGATACTAGTCCCAGCTATTGCTGGGAGTACCCAGAGGGTATAAGCCCTTATTTAAAGAGATCGTGTTCAATTGTGGAGCTAAATGTCAGTGCTCTCACTTGTTTCATGCTGCCCATTCTTTTATGCGAATCGTCAATATTCATATGCTTTATTAATGACTGTTGTTGCTCAGAAATGGGATTGTTTCATTTCATTCTTGTTCTTAACATTCTCATAATACTAAGAGTTTGCAGTATGCGATACCCACCATTAACGTGTTCCCTACAAACAAAAAGCACTCCAGCGAAAGCCTTGCGGTTTTGCAGACACAGATGGCATTACCAGACACACATGTCTGTCTTGGCTCCTGCACGTCAAGTTCCGTGCTGGGAGTGAAGTTAGAGAACGCTCCATCTGCTGCGCTGCTTCGGTTACCAGGAGCACTATGCGCGCTGGAGACCGCCCTGGCTTTCACTTGGACTTGCACCGTTAACTTTTTAAAAAAAATTCTGGGTAATGAGGTTATTTTTCTGTCTGTAAGTAGATGACTACTTACCTAATAGGAGTCTTAGAGGACTGAATTAAGTGGGGAAATGGTTTATGTCAAAAATACGTAAAACTTTCCAAGTACTACCTCTTAAGCCGTAAGACAACATGAGAAATTAAGGGGATGGCTAGCTGAGATGGTAGCATGACAAACTGATGTAAGTTGGTGTTGCCCCTGAAAAAACAGTCCCATGCCCACATTGTCCCATCCTCATTGCTAGAACATGCCGTTGTGCAGCTGCAGAATAAACTGGACTGGGGACTGGTCTGGCTGAAAACTGACTCAGAAATAAAGAAGAAAAATTGGTTACTTTTCAGGCCATCCAAATGACCACATGGCTGCATAAATGTTTGTGCCAACCGAAGGGCAGTGCAGAAGTGTGAAAAAAACATAGCAGTGGGATCATTGACAAACCCCTTCTGCATTTCATGCAAGGTGCAGGGCCACGAGGCACCGGGTGAGCAGAGCGAGCAGCTCATCGCTACCGAGGAAGCCTGCTCCTGCCTCCTCTCTTTCACATCCCTGGGTGCAAGTTCCTGTGAAGAGCCTCACAAACATGGGAGCCTGACTGAGGGAGGGCAGCGTGCTGTGTAACCAGGAACCAGGGCAGGAGGAAAAGGCAGTGCTGTTTTAACATCAGCTTTTAGGGGCAGAAGCTTGTTGTATCGCCTCAGATGTCTGCGGTACTGCAAATCCTAAGGGTAGGAAACTGTGACAAAAGGAAACTGAACTGGGCTCAGAACTGCTTTCTTTCGTCATGATGCACCGTTACCATTTTCAGGTTGCTCAAAACAAGCTCAGATTTACTTTTCTGTTTAAATTCAACCAGGACTGAAGCAATCTGGATACTCCTGAGCCTGAACCAAACCAAAAAACGTACTAATTTGATTTCTCGTTTATCAAAACGGATAGCCCTGCTGAAATTATTATCCTCTCTGTTTATTAGGTTTTGTGTTCATAGCCTTGCAAGACTATTTGCAAAGCAGTGGCAGTGAAATAGCAAGTGTGCCAGGACATGATGGCTATAGAAATAGTAACAGGCACTTCTAACAACTTGATAAAGTTTGTGCTATGGAACAAATGAAAATGAAAGCCTCAGTCACTACAACACTCCTTTTGCCTTCAAAATTCTTCCTATTACTTGAAATATCTAAGCACTGCTATAATAGGTCTTTATATCACTGTTATTCTTCAGTTAAGGATGGGGTATCTTGTATGAAATGTCTACCTGTTCACAAAAGGATGCTGCTCTGTTACCATGTATTCAATCAGCCCTGTTTTCCCTCTCCTAGGCTGTTATTCAGCCATCCATTCCTTTCTATTCATTCCTTTACTAAGTAGGGATGGATTTAAACAGATGTTAAAATGCTCTGCTGAGCTGTGGTCTAATTAGAAGCTGAGGGTGTGCCTCTGGAGACAGAGATTGCCCTTTGAATTGAGCAAGCTCGCAGGTCCCGCAACGCAACCTGGCGCTGTTTTATGCATGTGAGATACTTGTATGCACTTTGTATGTCATTTGTGAATTGCTTTTGATACAAAACTGCTCTATAAATATAATTAAGTACAAGAAAATTAGACCAATAAGCGCAAGATCTCATTAAAACTTTCCAAGCTAGCAAAGTAAATAAAATTTCATGTCTTCAAGTCAGTGCGTTAGTCTCAAATCGTCCTTTGTGTAGAGCTTGGAGGACGTGCGGCATCACACCTGTAACTGAAATAAGCACCGGCGTTTAAAATGGTTTGTGGTGAGCCTGGAGGTGAACAGCCATGTCACAAGGACGGAGAAATGAGTCGTGTTCTCACCGATACCAAAATGCTGTTCCAAGGGCAGACGGGCCCGGCTCACTGTGAATTGACAACTTGGTTCATTCCCTTGCGGCAGCAGGCACCTTCTCAGAAATTTAAGCTTCCAATTAAAAAAAAAGGGAAAAAAAAAAAAAGGCCTCTTTATTCTTACAGTTCAAAGGTAGCCTTCCCAGTGCTAGCTGAACATACACCGCAGCAACGAGGTTTGCAGGCAGCCTGAGATGGTCGCTGGGTGCTGTTCTGCTGATCCTCTACATGGGCTGTTCATGCCAAAATCCGATGGTGGGAAGGTAAATAACTTTCCGTCTGAAGTCCCCATTTGTGGCAGCGGCATGCTGGGGTGCGAACCCACTCCGCGCACACCGGAGCTCGGTGTTTCACCTCGGATGGGACCGGGGCAAGGCTGGGACGAGGAAAGTGTTGCCACTTACTTTGGTCCCAGCGTGATCTGCGAGTGTAATTTGCGGTTGCTTCCCAAAATCTCTGGTGCAGACTGAGGTGCATCGCAGAAAATAGGCTTTCTTTTATCTCGGGTGTTGTTTCTTGTGAGACTGACTCAGATCGTAACCCCCTCAGGGCAAGAACCGGGTCTTTCATGTGCGTTTGAAGTGCCTGGTGCACGCACCGTGTTTAACGATTAGTTACTATTCGGTCTGGAGAGGTGGTGGTTTGCTTTTACTTCAGCCTGGAAGTGCTGAACTGTCTTTTACTGGAAGCGCTGGCTGCCA
>NW_009223440.1:0-3907 GCF_000690835.1 Fulmarus glacialis | reverse complement strand
CCCCCCCCCGGATTCTCCAATGTCTAACTGGGATTGATCTCCTGTTGCTTGTTTTCTCTCTAACAGGGCACTCAAAGGTTATATGTGTTCTCTTTTCCTGGAGCTTGTAAGAACATAATTATTTTTGAGACCTCTAGCCCCTGTCAAATTTAGTTGAAGCACTCGTGTTTCAAAGTTATTGAGGAGGTGGGAGAGAAGCAGACGGAAATGCACAAGTGCATAACGTGACGGCATTACTTTGTGTCCACAGGAAATCGGTTGAAAGCATTACCACTGAAAGCAGTACCACTGCCCATTTTAGATTGATAGAATTCAGTTATATCAAAAAAGGCATAAAATCATATTAAAAAAAGGCAAATACAACTCTGCTGACGACTCCCCTTATGGAAGAATAATTCTGCTGATCTGGAGCTGGCACACGCTGCCCGCTCACCCCCATCTTCCCGGGATCACACACAGCATGTCAGGCATTTCTTGGCAGGATATTCTGATAATCCTGAACAGCCCAACCTTTTGGAGCCCTGCCAGGCAAACATGTACTGAAATAGCCTCTTTCTAACCTGTTTCCAGAAATCACAAGAACATTGCAAAGCCAACCAGGGAATCTGGCTCCATGTGTTTAAGTAACCAGGTTTTGGTTGCAGTATCACCCTGAACAGCAGAACTCTACCCTGAACGCCTAGAAATATGTAACGCCAACATAATCCAGACTCATTTTAATTTTGGATTCGTTACTTTTTAGTTAAAAGAACTGAGACTTTTTTCTTCCTTTCAACATTTAACATATTTTAGTTCCGCACTTTAAAGTATTTGATTTAAAAATATTCTGATAGTTTATATTTTAAAAGTGATCTCATTAAATATCATATAATATTTAACCTAAGACAATTAGTTTTCAGTTAGTCCTTATACATTATCTAGACAGGTTTAGCTAAAGGAGGATTTAAGATTACCATTTTATTCTACTATATTCTTTGTGCCATGTCTTTCTATTGATGTGAACAGTTCATTGCAGAAAAAATTTCTGGTTATCTAAGAACTCATCTCCTTACTTGCATGGTGTTTATGCAAGATAATAAAATAGAGGCTTCGGTAATAATTTTGTACCTGATCCCTTCAATACTGTATAATTGCTAATAGTAATTTCAGTTGCTGCTGAAAATCTAGTTTACAAGGTATGATTTGGGAGTGTACAGTCAATAGCATGTAAGAGAGTGCCAGTATCTAGTAACAAATTGTTACGATTGATGTAAAAAAAAGTTAAAAGAAAAATAACACTCCAAAGTTTTGATTCAAACACGCAAACAGGCAAAATTACAAAGAATTTGTCTAAGGGAAATAAGAAATGGAAGCTGCTTGCTTCCTTTTTTCAAGTTTTCTTCCATTCTGTCTGTTTCTAATATAAAAATCAAATGATATAATATATAATTTCTGTTTTCCATGTTGGTCCATCTTTTATTTACCATGCATTATAGCAGACAAATCATCATTTATTTTCTCATTGAACTACCATCCATAACAATAATTTAAAACCAGCTAATAAACATTATGGTTTGTTAGAATTGCTACCGATTAAATCTTAAGTGTCTAAAACATACAAATATAAAGAGAATGTAATTAGAGCTATTTAAAGAATCCATTTTTAACTTAGATTAACCATACTTTCCATTTGCTAGGGATAAACACTCATAAATGAAACCCATTGCTGAACAAGAAGCAATTACTTCAGTTTAAAATATTAATACATACTGCCTTTTAAAAAGCTGAGGAAAATCATTTATGTACTGTACAACACAATCTCAATTCATACTGAGAATGAAAATGGGATGACATTCTGAATCCTAAGTGAGCTGCAATCATCTTTGAGGTACAGTTTGTTCTTATCCATTTATAAATCCATTAAACTATTTTCTCCAATTAGTATTCCTCTCAAAATAATTATTATAAAATACATATACATGGGGTGTTTTTTGTATTTTTAAGCTAATAAAAAGCCCCAACTTCGTTGATTAGCTCTCTTGCAAGAGCCCTTCTTAGTAATACCCGAGACATGTTAGTAATGCAAACTAATTACTGATACACAGCATACTAAATCTAGACTGGATAGACTCTCACGCTTATCCCAGATTGCAGGTCCAGAAATGTACACATACATACATATGCATACACATATGTAGATATACATGTGCACCAGGGATAACAGGTATATGTTGGATTATAATAACTACCTGATTATGAAACAATTCTAAGTTCTAGAGATAGTTGATTTCTGGAAAATGATTTATATTTTGATGCTATGATTTTCTTTTGCATAGACTATTACTTGGTTCTTTCTAAGCATGGTGGTATAAATTGCATTTAAAGGTGTAATTTTGAGCTAAATCATACAAAGTCTTATTTCTTCACACTGATGCACTGAGAAAGTATTAAGTGTTTTGCTTTCTCTACAGCTTACAAGAGCCTTTCACCAGAAAGGGCAAAACCATGGATCCGATGTGCTGTAAACAAGTCTTTTTATTAGCAAGTAAGTTGTTGTGTTAAGGTTGGGGCCTTCCCTCCTTCAGCTTCAGGACAATAAAGACTGTATTTTCAAAGAGGTAAGAATAAGATTTTTGATATTTTAAACCAGATTTTTTGTTTATTCCTCCTTATAAGCTGTCACCTCATGTACTACAATTTACCTGGTTATGTAGCTCTGAAGTACACTCAAGTGTATAGAAACCAAGCATGGGAATTCCTCCCTCATCATTTACAAAGTCACGATCTACTGTTTTAATACTTTTACCAACCCCTCACTCTAAGAAACCACAATTATAACTGATACAAGAAGTTTATAAAATTATTTTTCTATTCTCTTTGAAGTGGTATTTTTATGTTTATATTTAAGTGTATGTTAAAGGCAATTAGCAATTGAACAAAGTGAATAATTAATTATATGCAATTAGAGTGGAACTGTAGACAAATAGTACCATATTACTGGCAAATTTTAACAATGTGATAAATTATGGCAATTATAGGCAAAGTAATAACGATTTTCAATCAAATAATATAAATGAGAATGTGTTCTGTATCCACAACAATCAAAGTTCAATCTCTTCGTCTGTGTTTAAACTGGCTGCAATTTATACACACACAAATCATTATTATGACTCTTTTGAGGAAACATGCTTATTTTCAGCTCTACTTCATATTAGATATTTTTGCATACCTATTAGCGTTTCCCTCTGGAAATGCTCGAAGGGCTTTGAGGATTGTCCTCTGCTCAGTCTTCCTGAGACATTTCAGGACATAAACTCCCCTAACTGACTGCCTCACGTCTCTGCAGACAGTGTCTCGTACTGTATGATGGACTGCTGAGAGGAACCTACAGCCGAAAGGAGCGTTTCAGACTCTGCAGTTTATACCCTCCTGCAGTACAGCAAGTCTCCTCTCATTAGTTAACTTAACATGCCAAGGTCTACACTGCGAAAATTGAACAAATACTCCCTGCAGCTGTCTCTTCTGCACTGTCAGTAACCTCGGGCAGAAACGTGGGGCAAAGCAATGTAGTCACCACAGCACAAAGTTTTCCCGGGACTTTGAGCAATCCTATCTATAAAAGCCCACCAGTTATGTGAATTTTCGGTAGAAAAAGGTAGTCTGGTATTGAGTGCAAGCAAGCATCTATGATTTCAGAAGAGCGACGCAAGGAGGCAAATACGCTCCAGCGCTGAAGTAATGCCTACAAAGAGCTCCGGACCCAGGGCTCAGTGCCGGCGCAGGAGCGACACACGGCTGCAGGGAACGCAGGGGGGATCCCACGTGTGTGTGCACGCCGTTCTCCCCGTGCTCCACGGGGAAAACCTCTGGATTTTAACAGCCGGGGGTGTGTCGGAGCCCCGACACGGGCGAGCGGTCCCGCAGCCTC
>NW_009223439.1:0-1238 GCF_000690835.1 Fulmarus glacialis | reverse complement strand
CTCGGTAGGAGCAATAAGCAATAGAAACCCACCACACACACACAAACACAAATTAATTTAGGGTAGAGTCGATATCCCTCCGCCTGTCACATCTTCGGAAAGGTGCAATTACGGACGGCTTCTGTATAAATATTTAAACGTATATATTGGATTTTTTTTTCCTTCCCCCTTCTTTTTGAGGTTTTGATTTTTTTTTTTTTTTAATAGCTATCAATGACGATTATTTTGTCTATAAGGGAGACGCGTAACCTTGGAATAAACTCGGCTTCCGACAGATGTTTGGGTAGGCAGTTGTTTTCAAAGACTTCCGAAACGAACCACTTTAGAGGAGATTTAAGTTAGACTTGAAACGGCAACAGCAAAAATTAGCCACTTTCCTTTCCTTGCATGTTTCAGATGTGCACGAAGTAATTTTTTTTTTTCCTTTTAAAAATATTTTTTTCTTTCGCAATCTTGGGAACCTGGGGATGGGTTATAATGCAAGTTGAAAAATATATACTTTCTTTTTTCCTAGACCATAGAGATTTGTCTCCAATGCAATTTCTGCCTCATTTTACCAATTAAAAGCTATTTTTACCATTTTCTGCTATTGTTGTGCTTTTATTAAAAAGCTGCCTTTCGTATTTTTGATATGAAGGTGGTAACAAAAAAAAACACGAAAATGAAAAAAAAAATCCTAGAATTATTTTTTACTCTTTTTAGAATTTTTGCATGCTACGGAAATAAAAAAGGACAAATCCCAAGATCAATACATTTAAATATTACACTATAAATTAAAAAAAAATGTACAGATTTAAGACCTGTTTTTGTTTGAATTGTACAAATTTTAAAAGGCCTGCTATTTAAGTTCCGATAGGGACAATGTCGCTTTATTTACTGTCTCTTAGAATTGTACAGATAGCTCTTTTTTCCGATACAATAAAATCTTTACCATTTTAATAGACTTTTAACGTCCTTCTTTGTGAACGAAAAACCGCTCCGCTGGTCCGAGGATACGACAGACTTTTCCCCCTCAGGAATCTCCCATCCCGTTTGCGTTTAAAGTTACTTCAACCGCAGTACCTGTGAGAAAATGATGGGGAAGGAGCACGTGAGCGAGAACTTTATTACTTTAATTTTTTTTTTTTAATAAGGTTAAAGCCAGGTAGAGGTTTAGCAGAGGGAGAACCCGGCGGATCGATAAGGCCGGAGGTGCGGGGAGCGCTTCCCCGGCGCGGGGGATGCGCGGCGGCGGCGGG
>NW_009223438.1:5214-8370 GCF_000690835.1 Fulmarus glacialis | reverse complement strand
CTTAATGATTCTATGATTCTATGAACCTGCAATTACTTTAAATACGACACATTTAACCCTGCTGCATATACTTCCTCACTAGATTGAAAAATTTAAGAATTGGTGCCTAAGAGAAACTAAAACACTGACTCTTGGGCACAGCTGCTTTAGCTGCAGCAGCAGCTATTGTTATATTCTTTGACATTTTAAGGTAGTATTCTGAAACTGTAAAGCCAAGGTAGGCTCACCTCTGCTGCAGGGCAGTAATCTTCAGTCACAAGGGGCAGCAGTGTCTTTCTGGTCATCACAGCTCAACTGACAGAACCAAGAGCATCTCACAAATATATAACCAATTATCTCTAAACACTGTTCTCTTACCAGCAACAGGAAAAATTGCCATTGCACATAGAGATTATTTTTTAGTGATTGAAGGTAATGGTATCAACAAATCTGTATGTATTATACAACTCTTTAAAGTAAGTTTAATAACAAATACTAAGGCCTGACATTAGAACAGGTGCACTGTTGTAGCTAAATTTAACATGTATCTAGTTGCACCACAGTAATTCTCTAATACAGCTACATTTAAACCTGTCTAAACCTTGTTTACATCTGCTTAGCCCAGGGTGACTTGAACAACAAATGCACCTATCTTACAGGCTTGCACATGCTGGTATAGTTTTTCGTTACCAATTTAATATTTTGTTATCATAAATATTTCAGTGCCTCATTAGACTTGTAATCCAGTCTCAAAGAAAATGCCAGTTGAACAGTTTAATTCTTTGCTTGGTTTACTTCAGTCTTGGAGGTCACCAGACCTTGAGCTCTAATAGGGGAAGGAATTGTGAGACTCATCTGCTTCAAAAAAGAGTTTGATTCAAAATACAAACGTAACTAAGAGCAAAGTCAGCCAGCTTTCCAGGATACTCTCACACAACTCCTTCCAACAGCAGAGCTATGGAGACAATAATAAACAACCTCAGCAAGGAGAAAGAAAATTTTCTACTGGCACAGCTATCCACAAAGCTAGCGTGTGTGCGAAAACGGTAGCTGCAGGACTTCAGTGCATGTCGGTGTCCTTGTGTTGGCGTACACATTTTTTCCCAGCAAAGGTGAATGTAAAGATGAACTTACGCTTACTTTAAAAAACATGGTGGTCACAACCAAGCCAAACACACACAAGGCACTGTAATTAAATGCAACATGCAATTATGAGATGAGTTATAGAAACCCAAAGGAAACTCCCCCCTCGGAAATATTAGTACTGCTGCCCCAATATGAAAGCTTTAGTGCTGTCGTATTTCCTAGACAAAGGGGAGAAAAAACATTTAAAGTCTTTTCTTGTCAAAAGAAGGGGAATGTATTTGTAAACTCTCCAACAAAAACAAAGAAAAGCAAATCTCATAGTTAAGAGAAGATCTTTTAATTATTTTTGTACAGTAATCTAGAATACCACAATGACAAATACTGTATCAGCAAGTTGCAAAACTACTTACGCTTCAGGCAAAGTCAAACAAGCTAGTTCATACTTGCCTTCACTCAATTTCAAGATGGTCCAACTGGCTTAAAGGGTTTAGAGAGTATTTACCCTGTCCCTTCCACCAACAAGGTTGGGAGTATCACAGTCTCCCACCAGAGGTGGTGATAAATAGCTGCGAATAACACTAGCTTCCAGTGGCTCAACTGTTAGCAAAATTAACATCTCTTTGGCTTAAAAGGTGTATTTAAATTGTACCTTCAATTAGACAGTTATAACAGGCAGATAAGATCTGTTTAGGCATAAGGAGAAAGCAAGTCAAGACTTTTAAGCAGCACTATAAATAAAAATAAAATAAAATATAGACTGTAGTGGCAAGAAGGGAAGATACCTGGCACAAGAGATCTGTACAAGGGAAAATATGAAATATGTCCGAATTTAGGGCAGTTGTTCATGAAACTGCATAGGTAAGTAATTTAATACCCTAAAAAGTAATAAAAAATTCTGCCTAATGGCTAGAATTCTTCATTAAAAAAATATTGTCGGCACTTAATAATTCTTCAGCATTGAGGACTTACATTGTACGTTACAAAAAGCAGAGGAGAGTTTTCATTATATTGTCTTAGTGGTACATACCAAGAAACCTATACTGAGGAACATCTCCCCCTTCTCTCATGACTCTTCAACATATTGTAGATATACAATAGCTACACAATGAATACTGGATTTATTACACAGAACGTTAAAAAGATAGCAAAAAACCCACGGAATTTTTGCAATTTAACAGCAGAAAAATGGAAAAGCATATCGCATGACCTACCACTAAAAAAACCAGAAGACATTTTTAAAAAATGGTCTGGAAAACAGCAACCCTAGAGAAAAGCCTCTTAGCTATTCTCCTCTTGAGGGCAACCTTGCAATTTACTCTAGATGAAATGCAACAGTGAGATGGAGGCATTATTTCTTCCCTCAGAAAGCAGCATAGCCCTGAAGACAGAATTAGAGGATGGACCAACAAAAGGATTACCACCCTAGAGTAACATTGACATTTATGCTGACACCACATGTCTGTGCATGCTCTGTGGTCCAACAGCAGCACTGACAGCACCACGCACACACAGAGGCTGTATGGCACCCCAGAGGTCACCCACCCCAACCTCCGGCTCAGAGAAGGGCCAAGAACAGCAGGTTGCCCACGGCTGTGTCCACCTGCGTTTTGAGCACCTCCAGGGACGGAGACCTCTCCGGGCAATTCTTCCAACATGTTGACTATCCTCACAATTAAAAGATTTTTCCTAATATGAAATCAGAATTTCCATTTTTGCAACTTGAATCCACTGTCTCTTTTCCTATTGCTATGAACCTCCTAGAAGAGCCTTGCTCCACCTTCTCTACACTCTCATTAGGTATTGAGTTCTCTTCTTAAGCTGAACACACCCAGCTCTCTCAGCCACGTGCCTCAGCCCCCTAATCATTTTGGTGGCCCTCAACTAGACTCACTCCAGTATGTCAACATCTTTTTTTGTACTGGAGAGGCCAAAATTGGACCCAACACTCCAGATGCAGTCCTGGAAGAGCAGAATAGAGGGGAAAAACCACCTGCCTCAACATCCTGCCCACATTCTTACTAATACCGTCCAGTATGCAGTTAGCCTTCTTCACCTCAAGGGCATGCTGCTGACTCAGGTTCAACTTGCTGT
>NW_009223438.1:0-5203 GCF_000690835.1 Fulmarus glacialis | reverse complement strand
AGCAGGTACATTGGGTTGTTTTGTCCCAGCTGAAGGACTTGGCATTTGCCTTTGTCAAACCTCATGAGGTTCCTGGCAGCCTATTTCTGTCGAAATCCCTCAATGGCAGCCCTACCCTTCAGTATACAATGGGGCTAACGTTCCGCCAGGTTTGGTATCATCTGGCAACCTGTTGAAGATGCGTGCCATCCCTTCATCCCATGTTGTTAATAAAGACATATAACAGTATCAGCCCCAATATCAACCCCTGAGAGGCTCTATTAGCAACTGGCTGCCACTGGAACTTTGTACTGCTGATCACAACCCTTTGAGGTCAATGGTCCCGCCAATTTTCCAACCACCTTACAGTCCACCTGACAAGTCCGTATTTCATCAATTGGGCTACAGGGACAACATGGCAGACCACGCTGAGGGCCTTGCTAAAGTCCCAGTAAACAACATCCACTGCTCGTCCCATGTTCACCAAACCAGTCATCCCACTGTGTTATGAATTTGTTACAGGATGCTATGGTAGCTCGCATCCGCACTGATCTGAAATAGCTCTGCTCAAACTTTTTTAGGCAAGCAAAAGAGATTTTGAACTCTGTCCTCTCGCAGTCCTTAGAATCAGCAGCAGCTCAGTTCCTTCACGGCAGGGGAGCAAGAACCGGTTCTAATTACTGACTGGAGGAATAAATAACTCAGAGGAAGTGATGTGCTGCCAGCAACCAAAGGCAATTTGCAGTGTCCCAGCTAACACAGTCAATTATTTCATCTGTTTTTTTCTTCTCCTAAGATACCGCTCACTAATATTGTTTTTCTCTAATACTTCACAGCCTCCAAGGCTGTCATGACAACACTTTGAAAGACAAAACCCAAAATATTAATAAAATGCTGTAGCAATCATCATTTACAATTTGTTGTACCACTGACAGTACTGTTAGCCTAAATGAGAGAAAACTGTCAATATCTCAGTTTAAAAAGTTCTTCCCAACTAGGATACATTTTTGTTTACAGTAGCAGTAGAAAGCCAAGTACCACATTTAAACGTCTCTTTTGCTAATGCAATTTGATATTGCTGGGATAGAGACAAAACCTCTGATGTTAACTACTATCCCATTCTTTTAAAACAAATCTTTAAATACACATGAAACATTTCTTCAAATCTATTCGTATTTAGTTCAATGTGCTAACCTACTATGAAACCAAAACAAGCAGAGAGATGCATACAAATATAAATACAACCACCTAAGCACGCTTCAAGGTGCAATCCTATCGATAGGAGTTAAACCAATACAATTATACTTGCGTAGGTCCCTATGGACATTCTTAATAAAGATTTTTTTAATTAATATTTTCATGCTTCAGGTTTATGAAACATTACCTAGTTTACACTACTCAGTATGATACTCCAGGAACTCTTCAGCATGACAGTTTCACAATTTCGTCCCAAAACAAACCTGGTGGTTTGTAAGATTCCTTCTGCCTGCTGCCTGCAGTCACTGCCCACCAAGAAAATCCCATACATACATCAAACAATAGTTTACAATTTGCCTACCTTGAAGACAGTAGCAGGTGATAATGTAATGATTTAGGCATTGCTGCATATAGTTTAAGTTCCCGATCCTGCAGGTATTCCGTCTGGGAAGAATCTTACACGATGTCTCAAGTGACTGTGAAACTCATCAATCCAGAGGGGCTTTCATGACCAGGACCAGCAAATGTGCCTTTCAATGGCCTTTTGGTCCCCTCTTTCAGGTAATATCCTAACTATAGCAGCACGAGACCGACTACAAACATGCAGAAACTTATGCTGGTTTCATCAAGGAAAATATCTTTGGACTGTTTTCTTGCATATCAGTGTAGCACATCTACATTATAAATATGTACTGGCACGTACACATGTAAGAAAAAACAAAAATGTATCACTCCCCAGCAGAAGTTTCTCTAATATCAAACAGCTCTAAGCTGAAGCTTAACATAAACATACAGGTTTATGGGAAGGTTATAAAAACTTTTCTCATGCTTATATTTGCTTTTTTAAGTTTAAAAGTCCAGGAGAGTCAAAGTTCTCTGACACTTCCATTTAAATGGTTAATTATCAAATAAAAAATAACCAAAAAAGTTATTTTAGTCTCTTCTCCTATAAGTCACATTTAGAATCTTTGAAATCTATGTTACCTGGATGAGAATGGCACTATTCCAGGCTAAACCAGCATGCACACACACACACAAAAGCACAAAACTAAACATAAAATTAACAATAGGAACATAGATACTGTACTAGAAGCTGTTTAGTAAGTCAACAATGTAAACACTCATCCCATTAACACCTCCACACTAGTAATTCCAATCATCAGTCTACCTAAATGACTAGGACAAACCAGCATTTAGAAACACTGGGGCCACATCCGGAAGATGAAACCCAGATGTTGGACACAACAGCTCCCTCGCTTGCATGTGCTTAGCTCTCAGAGAAGCTGTAATTTCAGCCCAAGTGCCTAAGCTCCTTAGGTGCAGAAGGAGGCTGGATATTTCATCATGAGATGGCTGAGTAAACAGGTAGCATGCTAAGCATGGCGTAATCTAAAGTCAATGCGTTCAGCGTGGAGCTGTCAACATTTAGCCACTAGGAAAGCACTGTCAATGGGGGGGACTCCTCAATTCTACTCCCAGAATGCCCAACGTAGAGGTACAAAAAGGTTCTTTTCTTTCTGAGGATTCCCACCCCACAAACCTTCACAGTGGGTGAGCCTATACCATCTTTACTTAGCAGTGCTGCTACTTTTTGTTTGTTTGCTTAATAATATAGCTGCTGACAGTGCACTTCTTGTAACGCAGGATGGTAGCTCAGAAGGGAAAATACCATGGTTTAGTTCCTTCACTAGTGGGGGAATCTGTACCCGTATCTCCATCTTCCAGGAGAATACGCAAGCTGCAAGTCAGAGTCTTCTCTTCCAGACAGCGTCTGTTCACCTCTCCTATTTGAGGCTGGTTTAAAAAAAGGCTCTAGATTTAAAAAAAACACACACACAAACATAATGAAGCATGGCTCTAAAGTTTAGTGATCAGGCACTTGGGGAGAAAAGGGCAGGAAATATTAGGCTTTGTGTGTTTGCTCCAAGGAACATCTAACATAAAACAAAAAACTTCTGAAATCAAGGATCAGAGCCTGCATGTCTCCAGCCTTGGAGGGCAACATCTTCTTGTACATCCTCTTTCTGGCTCAGTGAATCATGCATTCGTTTTCTGGATAGTAACACAGCTTCAGCCAGGAGAACTGAAAACAACACACAGCTTGGCGATTGGGATATTTGCCCGGAAAGTGGAAGATGTAGGTTGATCCCTCCAGGCAAAAAAGGAATCTGAAGCAGGGTCTACCACCTTCTGAACAAATGCTTTAGCTAATAGTCGTTAAAAAGCAGCAGCAGCACTTCCTCTTCCAACTGTCTTCTAAAGCTGTCGCTGTACTTTATAGGAGACTGACTCTGCAGCACATGTTGGGCGCAATCGGAGAATTCTCACCTGACTGAACTCCCCAGGAGACTGTGGCAAAATAACAACATCCAGAAAGCAATCATGAGCCAGGTATCATGCTAATCATCTCTCATACAAGCGAAAAAAAATTCAGGTATCCTAGGAACTTTAAAGCTATTAGCTATACTGCGTACAGTGCTTAAGCACCGTCGGAGCTTGATGATAAAAGACTGAGGGTTTTCAGGGCCGCAGTTTTGGCTGCAAGCACCTAGAACAGTTCTATTAAAGTATTTCTATGAACCTACTTATTGATAGTAGTTAGGGGAGAGGGGCATCAGAATCAGAGGTATAACCTCATGTCAAGATTGCACTAAGCACTTTCATGTCTTCCCAAACTCATTACTGAGAGATAATTAACACTAAACTACAGAATACTTCTGCAGAGTGGACATTATATTGAAAATAGGAACACCTGTCAATTAATTCCAATTTAAGTTAGCTGTCTACCCAGAGCTCATCTTTTTACGTAATGCAAGTTAGCGAGCTGCATAGGGTTAAAAAGCTACCCATTATAACAAATGCACATGTCTGACATCTATCAGTTTGCCTATTTATTTAATAATTACAGTTTCTTCCCCCAATATATTACTGTTAATTTGATCTATGTATTCGATTTGTAGCATCCATTCTCTGGGCAGAATCCCACAGATATCCCCAAGCACGTGTTTGCTTTGGCACATTGTTTAAATAAACCAACTGGAAAACGCACAGAGATAACAGACAATAGAAGAGTCAGAAAACCATCTACGCTAATTATTTTAAATTAATGTGTAAGGTTTCAGTTATCTACACAGTATCAACACATGCAACATGGTAATTTCAACATTATTCTATCATTCACATAAGAGCTTTCAACATTTGTTAAGTGCAGTGATCCTTTGTATGAAGCATCACCATGCTAGCTTTATAAGGACAACACTGCTGATCAGTATACTACAAAAAAGACTAAGTACTTCCCAAATAATAAAAACTAATTGAGCAACAACTCGTGCGTAACACTCCCTCAGTTTTGCATGTAATATTCAATCCCCTAGCTTATGTTGCCAATTTAACAATGTAAGGTTTTGGCTGAACGGTCAAGTTCAAGTTTATAAATATACATGGAAGGCATTTCCAGAGCACTGTCTCTGGGCATCTTGAAATTTCTTAGCAAACAGTAATTGGGAAAGATCTCTGCTTCTTTCCCTCCAGCCACTCTAAATGGCACGGGATTTTTGTGTTGCAATTTACAAACTGTTTTTTGTTACCCATCTACTCTATCCTGTAATACAAAGGAGAACAAATGCCTTATGAATTACATTTCACTTGCACTGCATCAGCACATTTAGGCACAGGCAAGAGACTGAAGAAACTACCAGATGCAGACGTGAGGGTTCTGCATGCAGCATCCTACAAAAAACCAGTCGAAGATGCCTAACTACAGAGCACCCTCACGAACTCATTCGCAATCTGAAACTTGTCAAGAAAGGCAAATATTAGAAGCGAGGCACTTAAATCTGAAGAGTAACTACTCTGAAGAGTAACTACACCCAGCACCAATTTAACCGGGGGGGGCTCGTTCTGAGACGGGTGCGTGCGGACAGCAAGCACAGATTATTCTTTCTGGTGTTCGTCCCAGGGTGGTTAAGGAATCGGACAGCCCGGAGACAAAACGATCACCCCGCGGAGGGGGAGCCAGCCCACCCCA
>NW_009223437.1:0-7413 GCF_000690835.1 Fulmarus glacialis | reverse complement strand
GCTGCGCTTTGAGCCTGCGGGAGGCTGCTGGCATTGTCTGTCCCCGGCCTGGCGGTGCGGGAGCGCTGGCGAGTCCCCGTGCTGCCAGTGTCATCGTCTCTGGCTGCGAGGTCGTGGTTTTCATCTGCAGCTGAACGAGCCTGTAACCGGATTTGGCCCGTCTGTGAGGCGGGGACAGTCACTGCTGAAGCCTCGAGACCTTTTGGTGTAAAACCTGATTTATCCGGTTTAACTTCATTTACCTGCATCGTGATAAAAAATTCGTCATTTAAATGTAGTTGTCGGGCCAGTGAAGAGATCAAACAGGTTAACTGAATACAGCTAAGTATATTTCAGAAGCCAACGCACTGTTGCCCTGAATATTGATGCAAAGATGCTTTGCGTGTGTAGAATTTTGGTAGAAGGCAAGGTTATGTCTCGCATCTACTACACTTACTAAAAACTGCCTGTAATCAGCGGCGTTGCAGAGTAAATGCATGTGTTTAGTAAATTGGCATTTCAGACATCAGTGGTGATGTTCATTGTGTTCACATCCACTGTATCTGTCTGTGCATTGTATTTGAACATACGTACGTGTAGTTACATACGTTTTTGCACCTGGTTTGAAGGATTTTATGTTCAACTATATAGAATTTTTATTCTTTTTTCTTTATAGGACTGTGATATGATTTTGGATAGATATATTCCAGTGAGTGCTGTAAATCTCAATTTCTCCTAAGCTCTCTTCAGCAAAAAAGGTGTGATTTAAACCCTTTCTTAGTGAAGTTGATGTTTTTAATAGGAGGTGGAGAGGCCTAAGAATGTTGTGATCCGTGAAGACCACATTATCATCTCTTGAAACGCATTGTTTTTTGAGATAATTTTTCCAATTTGAAAAATGAACAGACGTTTTATTGAGAAATTAATTGAGATTATTAAGAGACTTCTTGAAAGGTTTGTGATGCTTCTTTTCCACCAGAAGTGGTTGATCTTGTTTGTTACATCATGACTAGTTGCTGTGGATACAATTGTCATCACAGAGGATTATGACTTCAGGTGAAGAATAGGCTGCAGAAAAATAGTAATTTTTAAAGCAGGCATAATAGTCATGGAAATATTCCTGAGGCCAATGAAGAAATACAGAAGTAATCCTGGTGTCGATTCTAAACAGCATATCTTTTTAGAGTGTTCTTTAATGTGCTTCTTAGAGGTTAAGGAAGAGGAAAGTCGTAATTCCATGAGGAATAAAGAGAGGCTTAAAAAAAAGAGAAGACTGCTTGATATGAAGACACAGGGAAGGGAATAAAAAGTAAAAGGAGCAGATAGCTGCCTATCAGGATACTGACAGAATACTTAACAGTTTGTCTTAATTATTAATACTTAATACTTAAAGAAGCCTGTCTTCCCCAGCTTGATTTTTTTTCCTTTTCTCAAATAGCTCTGTCTGAGAAGATGACTGTTCTTTACATCTGTTATGAACCATGGCATTGGTTGTTTAGTAGGGAGAAGGAAGGCAAAACACAGAACCTGAAGGGTGTAAAAATGTGCACAGATAAATACATAAGGCCTTACCTTATCAAAGAAGGTGAGCTGGCTTATTATAAGTTGGTTTTAAAATGAGTTTATGACATGCCTATGTGCCTCAATAGAAGGCTGTGAGGAGGGAAGAGATCTAGCTCCTGACCAGGAAGCAGTACAGCACTCTCGAAGTGATACTGAAACTGAACACATTTGTACCTGCCTCTGAGTGGCAGAGTTTGTAAAAGGTGCAGTGCCCTGCTAATGCGTCTGTGGTGCATCTGAGATCTGAGCCAGTAACTTTGCCTGAGGTTGGGCTGCTCCGTACGTACCTACTGACATGCTACATTGCATTCCTGAGTTAAATGGGCTGCAAGTTAAATCAGTGCAGAATACTATGTAGATGTGTAGTTTAGCTTGAAAAGCTCATTTTTGCTTGGCTTAAACATTTTTAAATTAAGTTAGTTAAGTACAGTTTAGGTTTATATCACATGTACTGAAAGAGTATATTTACAATTTTTTTTTAGCAGTGGTTTAAGTCAATATTACCCTGTCGTCCGTTTTGATCTCCCTGCACAAATAGATGAGATTAATGTATTGTCATTAATTTCACTACAGCAGTTTAGAGTCGTCTGCAGTTTGATTGCTGTGATAAGAATAGCCATTTTCTTTCTGCTGATGTTCTCAAAAGCTATGTGCTCTGAGATATTTGGAGGTGTTTGTGGAGGGGAGGGGGATATCAGAACTTCCTGTCCTGTAATTTCAGGGTATCTCCTCTACTAGAATCATTATTGCTTGTAGACATACCCAGGCTTAGAAACAATATGGCCTTGGAAACTATCAACTTGAGAAAGTGGCAAAATAGGGAGGTCAGCTCCATGCTTTTACAGCTGTTAGAGTAATATTTAAGGTAACAAAATGACATTGGTGTCTGTGAGATTGTGGTCATCCCTGACTTTAGGCACCTTCTCTTGGAGGATGGAATAAAGTTTATGAAAAAAAAAAAAAAATTGGAAGCAGTACCTGCTTTGAATATAATAGCTATTGTTTTAAATATCCTTCATAGTCTAAGAGGATTAAAATCTCTCTGTTAACCCGACCACCATAATGCAGGCTGGATTGAATGTGTTCTCTGATTTTTGTTGGACGTTGTGCCTGGTTTAGCAAAGAACTCACTGTGAGGGAAGAAAGAGCAAAAGGGGAGAACAGTTCAGCATAATGACTGGGAGGACATTTACCTCCCCCAAACATCCCAGGACTCAACCTTTGTTTTGGTGTTTGTGGGCCCTTTGGTAGAAGGCATTGGGAGCAGAGACTAGAGTACAGGTATGGTTTTGGGGGAAGTGCCCTAATATTTAGTTGATAAAGTGAAGTTACGGGTTTGGGGAGGGCACAGGAGTGGGGTGCATACTGGTTTCTGGCACTAAGAGAGGTTGAACAGGAAGAATATTTCTTTGAGGGTACTTCCTGAGAGGTTGAAGATGTGGCTTTGAATCTTTGAGGTGTATGTCTTTTTTAACTAGTCCTCTTATATGAAGGATGAACGCTCTTGCTCTGGAGCTATTGAAGGTGCCTGGTTGTCCACTTCTGGTTTTGAATTAATTTTCCTTTCAAAGGAGGTCGAAATACAAATGTTTGCTCAGCACGCTCAGAAACTGCTGCTCAGACTAGGCTGAAATATTCTGTGAATCTCAGTTAAATTTACTTACTCAGCTGTGCCAAGACTGAGGTAGTTCTGTGTTGCACTGAAGCAAAAATTTATATGCCATGACCACCATGTTCATTGAAACTTAACTGCTGAAAGTTCATGGCCCGCCCATGCTTATCTGAACCCATTTGAAACTTTTTGTAGGACTGGTTGGTGGAAGAGAGAGACTATGAACACTAGTGGCAGAGTTTCTGAGTCATTGTTTTTGATGAGTATTTAACAAGAGCAACCTTCCTATTCCAGTAGCCAGAGCAGCTGCGGTTGGACACCTGACATATATTCTGAAATGAGATATTCAATTTTTAATTATGCCATAATGAGGAAGTAATTCAGGTAAACTAGAATAATAAGTACAAGAAAACCAAAAGATATTTCTTCACTTTTGGGTAGGTGAAGTTGGGAGAACAAATGTTATGTTCCTAAATGGTAATAGGGAAGGGGGAAGGAAGAGAATTTTAGGAGGAGAAAGATGACAAACTTATTCTTGCCCTCTCTCCTGTGAGATCTGTCTCTTGCCCATTTTTCAAAGTGCAGTGAATTCCATAGCAGGCTTTATAAATGTAAATTGGGTTTTGTAAATCTATTCAATTGATTGAAATATTTTAATAATAGTATTTTCATGCGACAAGATTCTTTTAAACAACTGTTCCCATGAAGTGCTTTACGCTAAACAAATGCAGAATAAAAAATTGGGCAAACCAGTATTTTAATTTTTATGAGCATGGGAAAATTTTAAAAAGTACATGGGAAAAATGAGGCGCAACATAGTTTTAAATACTTAATTTCACTGTGTTCACACACAAAATACTCTAGCCAAATATATTTCAAATGGCATTATATCAGCAGGACAGTATGTACAGAACTGTAGTCTAATGCTGTAAGAAGGAATCTGCTCCTGTATAGGACATTACAGTACTATTTTCCCTGTGTATAGTCTAAGTAAAAAATTCTGCACCAGAATAGCTAAGTTCTTCTTTACTAGCAAAGAACACTGGTGGTCTTTTTTTTTTTTTTAAAGGGGCTCGAATTAGTTCTGTTTCTTACCAAGTGTTATTTTTGGTTTCACTACCGAGGTCCTCACCTATTTAAAATATATTCTAGAGGATGTGTGAGCATTTTTTTCCTGTTTTGTCACCTTTTTTTGATACTGAAATGATAAATAATAATCCATTATTTTACTTGGCAGTGTCCTTAAATACCACAAGTTTTGAAAGAAAACATGGTCTGAATGTTGTGACTGTAATGGTGACCTGAATTCACCGTTACATTTGTACATCTTTGAGACTTTAGTCATAAAGCTAAATGACTTGGATTTTGTTTTCACTCTCTCTCTGTGGAATGTCTTTCTTGCTTCATTTTTCCCTCCCACAAGATCATACTTGTCCCAAAATAAATCCTTAGTATTGTTATAGTTGATGTTCTAGAGAGAAAATGACCGGGTGTGACTCAGCTTTCTTCTCTTGCTTTTCCTGTTATCCACTGCTGAGGTGAATTTCAGTAGCATAATGTTTATTGTGGAGTAGGCAGCAACAGGTCCTTTCCCATAAGGTTCTTGTTCTCATTATGCTGGAAAAAATGGGTTGTCTTTCATCTTTCAGAAAGGTCAGAAAAGTGAGAGTATATGGAAGAAGTCTGAACATGCGAAAACAGAAAGTTCACATTTCTGCTTTTTTATCTTCAGTGTTTAAAATCAGTGTTGAGGTAAACGGCTAGTGTTTGCCTGTCACCTGTTTCTTTTGCCTTAATCTTTAGATATCTAACTGATTGCGGAAGGAAATTCAGTATTCTTTCTCTGATGTTGTGAACTTGACGGTATGTTATAGAATGGGCTTTGACACTCAAATATACTTCTTGAAGATAAATAACTTGTTAATTCCTATAAATAGCCCAGAGATGCCCAATAGAGAAATATTAGAAGAAAGAAAAGGGTGGTGGAGTTTATTTACCACTTTTGTTTGTTAGGAGAGGCATAGACGTGTATATACAGCAACGAAGAGTGAATTTTTGTGAAGTAAAAGATGGGAACTTAGTGTTTACCTTGCAAGGGCTTGTCTGGGCGTAAGCTGTTCTTAACCAAATTAGTTTAGGTTAAACAATACAACTCCCTTACTGTTGATACTTACCAGTCTAAACATCTTCAGCATTAGCTTGTACTACTCGGGAGTAGTTTTAACACGATGTCTTTACTTGGGAAAGCATCCTCCCATTTCTACACAGTTTTAGAGGTTTTTTAGCAGCTTCAAAGATGTTGGTAAGTATAAGTAAAATTTTGCTGAGTACTGTGTGTTAGTGTGCACCTGGGATATTCAGGTGGTAGGAAAGAGCAATTCTCAAAATTAGACTGTATTTTTGTTTGCCTACAGGAAGACTTTCTTTCAAATGAATGAACAAATGTGTCCTTCCCCCCCCCCCCCAAAAAAAAAAAGGGGGGGGGAATTTATATGATACAACATTCTTTTAACCACTGTTTGCACTTCACATTAGAGCAGTGGTTCAATTTTTATTTGAAATATGTATTGCTTTATTATTATTCTTTTTTAATACTGAAGGTGGATCAGAGATTTTCCCTTAGTACAGCCTCTTCTTTACTATAGAGACTGTAAATTTAGAGTGCTAAGGAAATTCACCTGGGAGACAGGTGAGTAAATTGTGAAAGTAGTTAACAAAACACATTATATTTGGAAAGTGAGTGGAATGTTAGAGAATGAGAAAATATTAAAAAAAAACCACTTATGTCAGTCTCATTATTTTATTTCTGTGGGTAGTTGTAGTCTTGCTTTCTTAATTTGGTAAAAGAAATGTTCAAATTTTTGCCCTTTGTATTATGTTTACCATTTTATTTTGGGTAAATAATATATTTCAAGCGTATTGAAATAATTTCAGTTGTGATGGTAAGACTGTAAGTTGGTAAATTAAAGACTTCTCTCTTGAAGGGCTTCAGGGGACAGTGTTTGAAAAGATGTTGCCTCTGAAACAGTGAGTGATGTTTGTTTTCTTCTAAAGGTTTAGAGGGACAGGGTGTAAAATAGATACAGTGTTTCTTTGAGCAGTTTTGCCCTGAACCCACTGATAATCTGGGGGGAGGGAGGGGGGCGGGGTGGAATAATCCTGAGAATAATACAGATTTATCATTTTGGAAAGCTTCTTTGAACTTGAAGAAAACATCTTCTTCTACTCTGAAGAGCATTCTGAAAATACTAAAATAGCGATCTCATTATAAGGATTAACTTAAGCTTTTGTTTTTACACAGTTTAAGGGCCACAGTCTTAACAAACTCTGAATTTTGTGTTTTTAGAATTCAATTTGAGCAAGTTAACTGCTCTCTGTAAATACCTAAGCTCTTTCACTGAAAGGCCAAAAGATGACTGGAGCAGGGAAAGTAGTAAGTCCTAGCATACTAGAAGTATTCAGAATGTGCTCTTCTGGACATATCTGCATTGTAGCATATACGATTACAGTTCTCCTTTTTAGACATACCTAAACTAGATTTAAACTGGTTTCACTTCATTTCAATACAATTGCTAGTTGTATTGCTAAAGTGCTTGTGCTTTTGTGTTAGTAAAATAAGCTTGCCTGAACTGCTGTGTAATGCTCATACAGAAGAATTTGTATTAATATCAATACCTATTTTAAGGTAGTTTGAGGATGTTTGCATTGCAGAGTTGCTCTTCAAATGTGTGGATGCTCAAATTTTCTTTTGGTGAATTCTGACAGCTGCCCTATCCAGTCCTAAATTGTGGTCATCTGTGGCATTTGTTCATGAAACGTTTCCACTCGGCTGCCCTCTTTCTTCACTCCCGTCCCAGCTGGTTGGGTTGATCTGGTCAGTGGAACCATTGCCGAAGTCTTGCTTTGACCCTCAACTTTCTTAGTCTATTGAGGGAGCAGGGAAGTCCAGCTCAATTTGACCTACATTATAGTTAAGTAAATTTGAACTGCACCCCTCAGGCAATTTGCATACTTTGTGAAGTGTCTGGATTTCTAGTCTTGTGACTCTTCATTTGTTGGGGAGTGCTTATTTAATACCAAAGTAAAAGTAGATTGGTTATAGGGTTTTATTTGGTTTGCAATGTATTTATAGCCCTTATGCCAACAGGTTATTGTATCTAAAGCAGACTAATTTTTATGTAAAATCTTCTTTGCTCTTGTTTCTTTTCTGGATATTCAGTTTGAATATCACCTACAGCTTTCTCTATTGGATTATAATT
>NW_009223436.1:16706-29703 GCF_000690835.1 Fulmarus glacialis | reverse complement strand
ATTCTGTGATTCTATGATTCTATGAAATAAGGTCCCAGATCAGACATGTACTTTGCACATGCCCAACTATAGGCACTATAGCCAGTCTAGTGGGATTGTTGTCATATTTGAGTACAATCCTTTTTCAGAGTTTGAAAAATTCTGCTGTGCAATATAATGGAATTTAATGGCTTCATACTCAGTCTGCTGACAGGCGGTACACAGTCACAGGAAAAAACAGTGTCTAAGATTATAAAAGGAGGAAGACATAAAAGGAGGATTCAAGTAGTGAGAAAAGAATTGTTTTATGTAGACACCAATATAATGATTGCAGTACCTACAAGAATGGGTTCCTACCCAGGAGTCATTCAAGCTATATTTCAAAGAAAACTGCATTTTTCCTCCTCCCTCAATGCAGAGCTAGGCAGGGAAAAAAAATCCACTTAAAGGAATTCTGTAATTTCAAACTAATTTGCTATTTGAAAATGGAGCAAATATATTCTATCTCAATAAAATTTCCTAGGAAATAAAATTTTAGGGGAAAAAAATTTGGGTCTATATATGATAACCTTTGGAATTGCTTTTTAAAAACTTAATTTCTTTTGCACCAAAAATTCATTTTCCAACTATTTAATTTCCTCTTTCTAAACAGAATTTTAACTTCCTTTTCTTATTTCAAAATGTTTTCATCTAAATGAACATGGAAGTGTATGATGGAAACATCTTTTGAATAAACAGCCTGACCAACTTTTTCAGAGAACCTCGGTAAGGCTTTTTAAGGTTTCATTCCAGCCCACACATTGGAGGAGCTTTGTGTGAGCTCCTTTTAAAGGGTGAACTGAAGAGCTTGGGTGAATAACAATAAATTAGACTTCTAAATCCACCTGTTATCATCTTTCCCAGTAGGTTGCAGCTATTTCTTTCAGAACCTGGTCCTTTTAGTCAAATCTCTGTCATTGCAAAATGCTATCATCTAAAGAACTTCACCTTCAAATTAGCCAGAAACTGAAGCTGTTTGGAAAGAAACAATAAAAACATTGGTTGAAACGCAAGGCAGGATAGCATCTCAAGGGAAATTGGAGGACTGTGAGTGCAAATGTCTTCTCAGCAGTTGGAGGTGCCTTGTCCGGGCCTGAACCACAGCCTCATAATCTCAGAGGGCTGCACATATGGGCATGAATCACTTCCACCTTTCTGAGACAAACCAGAATGAGCAGGAGAAAAACTCATTGCCAAGGTCTCAATACCTAGTAATATAGCAAGCCTGCTCTTTTCCAGTTGCTGTAAGCTTGCATACCCGTAACAAGTAACACATTCAGTTGAGGCTGGTCAGAACTGGTCCATCAAAGTAGTTTGCAGGAGAATTAGTTTTTTTCAGTCCCAGAATGTTTTCCACAAAATATTCTTTGCTACCTTTGTAAAAAAAAAGTTAGTTTGGGGTTTTTTGTTTGTTTTGTTTTGTTATGTTCTATTTTGTTTTTTCCCCACAGACTGTCACATGTCCCAAAGCCCTAGAATTGTTCCCCTTTTAAAGGATAAAATATTTCATCTCATGGGTTTTATGAGGCAGGTGGCAGGGCAGAAAATACAGACATATCCTGCTGACTGCAAGAAAAGCCTTCCCAGTTAGACTGGGCAAAATTGAGCCACAGCAGCATCATGACTTCAACATCCTAAAAGGAGAGAAGTAACCTTTTAGGTGAGATCAGAGTGTCCTTGACAGATAAGTGTTACTTTTTATTAGCTTGTGGATTGTAAAGGGTAGGTAAGACTGAAATGAGGTAAAAGATAGTGTTATTTAACATGCATAATTGAGCCCCTGGGAGCAGTTTGCTGCATCTTGCTGATAAGGGTGGAATGAAGTTTATGAATTCTTGCATGTCAGGAAACCTGTGAGCAATGTGATGCTCAAGCATCATTGACATAAGATGGTGAGTGTAATGAGGAGTGTTTTGATATAAAGTTGCCTTCATGCACTAGAGGAAGTCTCATATAAGGCAAAATCTGAGTTCAGCATTTAGTTTAAGATGCTGACCTTCAGTAAGATCTTGCTATAATGTCTTGGATTTGTTGACCATCCATTAAGTAGAGGAAGCACGACACACGACATTCAGCTCCTGCATGGTCAGTGAAGAGAAAGACCAAATATAAACTTATTTTGCTGTAAACTGCTGTTGCTTTCATTGATGAAAATAGTATAGACAATAACAGTCTTCAAAACAGGAACTAGCAGAACAACTAAGGAATTTTTAAATCATATGAAAAATTTATTTGAAAGTAGTAATTCATCAGAATGGAGACTCCTCACGGAGATATATAAAAATTATCAGAAAAAAAAATCTCTGATCAGAATTGTCTGCTTTAAACTAGAAGAGGGAGAGAAAATGATCCCAGAAAAAAACCCCACAGATTCTGTGAGTATGGTATATTTGGCTCTGGGTTTTAAACACATTCTTTTTTTTCCCTGTATTTGTGTAAAATAGAATGTGTGAGACAGGGAATATTTGGAAGAAAATCCATAGCATGGTAGCTAGGCTGCTTTTCTCAAACTCAGCTCAAAGGCTGTCCGAATGAGGATTTGAAATCAAACCTCCCACAATCTATATTATGTCATGACAAATTCTCTGGAGCAAGACAGTTGCATTTTCTCATATCTCATGTTCCAAACAGTAGATTGACAGATATGCAGTAAGTGAGCTGCACCAAAGCTTATCTTGTTTTCCAGTCTAATTTTTGCTTTATTTGATGCAGCAACAACTTTTTTTTTTTTTTTTTTTCCCTCTGCAAAAGTTTAATCTTTCCCGGCTCTGGGTTTGGAATGGCACCCTCTAAAACAAAATAATGACTTCCTTCCTTCCTCTACAAACTGTGCCTCAGTTGGAAACTCTTCTGTTATTTAAAAGGTTTAAATACTGAAACAGTACGTTTGTATGAGCCAAAGACACCGCTTTAGGGACTAACTGCCTGTGAAGCCCAAATGCTGATCTTCTTAGTCAAGCTAATGACAGCTTCTAGTTCAAGGAGAGCTGTTCTTTTTATTACCACTATTACTGTTAGTGTTGTAATTATTTTGTTCATCTCACTATCTCTAGAAAAATTCTGACTAGTTTTTAGTATCTCAAGATACAGCTAAAACTTTCATCAGCTTCATTTGAAAGGAAAAGCTAGGTTTCTGTTTGTAACTGAGCCTGCTATCCTTTTCCATTTGGGTTTTAATTTCACTAGAAAGTGTGAGGTTGCCATGGTAAAGCTCATATCTTCACTTCCCTGTTTCAGTAGGTGCTTTGAAGAGGGGAGGTGGTCAGAACAAGAGGTAATTTGTGCTAATGAATGGCTATATTTTAATAATGTGCTCCTATTGGGCTCACTTTCACGTTCCTCCAAAAAATACCCCCACGACCAATTCAGTATATTCTCAGCACAAACAGCCAATGGGATGCACAGAATTTTGTAGAAATTAAAGCCAGGCATTAAATCCTTGGATCTGATATTCCACCTTTCAAGCTGGTAACAGTAGCAGTAAACATCAGGATCAACAGATCAAACCCTCAGATCTTTGGAAAGAGCTCGTGCAGGGCACTGAGCCATGCCAATGCTCTGAGTTAATCGGTTAAGTGATGCACCAGAGAAAATCCTTCGCAATGCTGAGTTCATGTTGAGTCCTTACTGGCAGAAGCTCTGCAGTGAATTACACTTTTTAGGGTGACTTCCAGGATGCAGCTGAAAAGAGAAAAGCATCAAACAACCTATTTCATACTTAGGAGGAACATCTGGCTAATGATTTAACTTACCATGCAGTGCTGTACTACTATTAGATTATAAGCCCTCGAAGGCATGGAATTGCAACATTGAAATTTATGTGTATTTTGATTTCTTCCAATAAAAACTTCCACAGTCTTGTTTTCGTATTACTTTTGACACCTTCATTATGACCAGGGAAAATGAGGAGACTCCAAGCATATAAGCTAATGATGTCCATCCCTCAGGTAACTTTAGGTGGTTTGTAGTGGTGAGACTGAGAACTCTAGTAAAACTTTGTACTTGGACATCTCCAGGTCCTGGGATTTTACTCACTGCTACAAGTTATAGGATTCCAAGCAGAAAAATATGTTGTGGGAGCTTTCAGACAAGTGGTGCCACTGCTATGAGGGGAGAGCCAAATTCTTAGCAATGTTTATTTGCTGAGTTATTCTGCAGGCCAGTGGGGGATCAGAGAATAATTTAGGTTGGAAAGGACATCTGGAGTTCTGTAGTCCAACCTTCTGCTGAAAACAGGGCTGATTTCCAAGTTAAACCTCCTTCCTCACGGCCTCGAATTTTGAAAATATTCGAGATGTCACAGGCTCTCCAGCCCCTGTATGTGTGCTTAACCATTCTTGTGGTGAAGAATTTTTTTTCTGATTTCCAAACAGTGCTGACATTCGTGACCACTGCCTCTTGTCCTTTCATGGTGCACCTCTGAAAGGAGCCTGTATCTGTCTTCACTGTAACCCCTTTATATGTTTTGGGAGACTGCTATTAGTTACCCCTTATCCTTCTCTTCTGGCTAAACAAGTCCCAGTCTTTTAGCTTCTCCATATAACTCATAATCTCCAGCCTTCTCACCATTTTAGTGGACCTCTGTTGGACCTTCTCCAGCTTTCCAATACCTTCCTTCTAGTGAGGGAGCAGACAAAACCTTGCACAGTACTGCAGATGCAGTCTCACCACGGTTGAATGGAGGGGAATCACCACTGTGCTCAGCCTTCTGGCTGTGCTATTGCTAGTGCGGTCCAGTATGCAGTCAGTTTTCATTGCTGCAAGGGTGCACTGCTGACCCACCTGCAACTTGTTCCCCACCAGAACCCCACAGGAGAAAAGAAAACCCTACTGCCATCCTCCCTGCCTCACCTTACAAAAGTGTCTGTCCATCACAGTGCCACAGCAATATGAGTTTCCCCCAAATCTCTGTAATGTCATAGCTCTGCATCTGTGTGTAGGTTTCTCATTCCTCCTGTTTGTTTATCATGCTGGTTGCATTCAGGTACAGGTACTCGAGATGCACTTCATCAGGAAAAAGTCAGAGATCATCCTCTGCTGCCCTGTGTTTTGCTTGCTTCCTCTCATCCATCCTCTTCTGCTTACCCCAGGGTGTTGCTCTCCATCCCCCAGCAAACCTACTTCAAAGCCCTCCTGGCCAGGTTAGGAAGTCTCTTGGCAAAGATGCTCTTGTTTGTCCTTGTTCTTTGAAGCGGATCCAGTTGTCACAGATTCTCAGTTGTTTAGGGAAGACTTTTTTTCTGTCTTTTTTTCTTTTTTTTTTTAATTAAACCTCTGTAAAACACATATGTAATTTGAGACAGTGGGGCTGAAGTACAGTCATTAATGACTAATGAGGAACTAAGGACTGACCTGCAGGAGACCTCCAAATTGAATATTTTCTCTTAAGATTTAGCATGATTAAACAAATCAGTTTTGTGTCCAATCACTAGCTTTACTACAGAATTATTTTCCTGCTGCTCTGTCCAATCCCACAGAGACTAATTTAGATAGCATTAATTGGTAATTTCCCAGATCAAAGCCCTTAATCAAATCAATAAGGATAGCTGCTGTGCAGTGTGCTGGTTATCATTCATAGACATAAAATATTATTTGTCATGTCTACCTTAATAATGACATGAGAGGAATACCAAGACCAACAAGAATTGATGTCCTGATAGCTTAATATGTTGATAATGCAAACTGTTTCCCTCAACAATTTGCTAGCCAGGGCACAGGGCTTCTCCTTGCTGTGGGCTTCGTTTAACTCCAAGATTTATTGGTAGCCTAAGCATATATAAATTACTGTCAACAACCTTGGTGATTATTTTTTTTAAAGCTGTAGTTCCTATGGAGATATTTCAGGGGTGAGTTTATTATTTGGTTGTGGAGAAAGGGGAGGGATTGGAAAGGCTTAGCAAGAAATGGTCATTTCTCTTAAGAGTGAGTGGTGTGAAAAGTGACCCAATTTATATGGCAGAGCAGCTGTATAGCTACATCATTTTCCTATATCAGCACCAAATCTTGTTTTTTCCCCTCTTCAAAGGGAAAAGTTTGGTCTAAAAGCTGTTGGTTCACTAGCAATAACTACTTTTTTATATAAATGCCAAACAGTTAATGCTTACCTTTTAGAGGTAAGCGACGAGATTCTTGAGGAAGCAGGCAAAAATAGCTTTTGTAGAAAAGAGGTGAAAGCCACTGCTGCTGGGGAACATTTTGTACTCTGGACAGGTTATATATGGCATTTTGTTTGAGGGAGACCAGCTGTCCCCTTTCCTGCCTAATCTGCCTTCATGATCAGTGAGGGTGCAGGGTAAAAGCCATATGACCCATGGAATTGTGGATTCTCTGGTGTGGTGTAAGGTGCTGGGAAAAACGTGGGTAGAAAATAGGCAAATCCCTTGTCCTGTTCCCCTCTGGCTGATGAGGATGAAGGTCTGTTAGTGGGAAATGTATATATACATGTACCACATGGATCCCTCTTACAGCTGGACTCAGACACAGTCTACCCAGTAGCTGCCCATGGATCCCATTCTCTCCAGTTGCGTCTCTCACGGACACACACACACACACAAATGGGTCTCCCAGTCAGTCCCAGGCCACCACGGCAGATGATTTGCTGATGCTCACACACTTGTGCTCGCTCCAGTCACTGGCAGGGTGGACACATGGGCTCCCTCTCCAGCTGCTGCATTCAGATCCCTGTACACAACATGCACGTAGAATAGGGTGTCCTTCACCCAGGAAAACAGTTAGAAAAGGACATTAAGAAGAGGACAGACCAGACTGTGCTGATCAGGTGGAGAATAGGGCCTGACAAACTATTTGCGTGTGACCAGCCCTTCTTATCCCCTTGGAACTCTATTTTCCCACACTTGTTCCTCCCCTTCCTTTCCTTGCCTTAGGGGGTTCCTCCTCTAAACACACTACAACAAGCCTTGTGCAATCCAAAAATGTGTTTCCCCTGCATTCCATAATGTGTCCCTCACCCCTAAGCAGTGACTTCCCTTGGTCTGTAAGGTCTCCTTGAGAACTTCTCCTATTGACCCACCAGGTGAGTGTCCCCCCAGCCCATGGGGACCAGTGCTTCAGGACCAGTGCTCTCCTGCGACAGCTCTGGGGGGCTGGGGCAGGGGCTCCTGTCTCTGACTGGGGTATTGGGGCTGCCCCCCTCTTTGTTCCTCTGTATGTGTGGGGATGGGACTTTAAATGGGGTGATGGCTCCTGTCATGGGCCTGGGAGTAGCTGGATCAGGGTACTGAATGAGTTTCCCTATCTGCAATTATTCCTCTGCTCTCCTTTGTGTGAGCAGAGACGAGCTTTTTATCACATAACAATTTCTTTTTTTCTAGATCCAGCATTAGCCATAATTCCTAGCTCCTATACATTGCTTTCCACCTGTGGATCTCAAAGCACAGCCAGCAGATGCCTAAGCCCAGAAGCCAAGGGAGGGAAGGAGAGTAACCCATCCATGACATGACTCCTTCCTTAGATCCCAGCTCACACATTGCATCATCCAGTTATTTATTAGTTCATTGTCTAGTCTCACATTTGTGAACTTGTCAGTGCAATTCCCTGTTTCTTTGGCAAACCTGCACAGGTGGAAGAAAGTGTCTTTTCTGTTTTGTTTTGCTTTGTTTGTGGATTCTACATTAGGGAGCAGGGTGGGGAGAGGGGGAATCAACAGCCCTGTGAAGACCAGCTGCTTGCAACATGCTTCTCTTGCAGCTTTCCATCAGAAATCTGACAGCTTTAGTTATTGTGATGGAGAAATAATGAGATGAGAAAAGAGTTGTCAAAAAAAGATCTGTACTCTTCTTCCAAGGAACTAATTTACTTTTTGTGGGCTCTGTGGCTCCTAGAGCCAAGGAGATATCTGTAAGGATCCCAGTTATAGACAAAACTCTGCATTTGCCTAAAGCAAGGCCATTGCCAAAACAAAACAGAAAAAAAAAAAAGTAATTTGTCTACAAAAAGGCCTTTTACTTATGGTATGATTCATCTAATTAAATGTGGATGTTAACAGCACTTAGGCTAGGTGGCTATAGGTGAGAAAGTCACTGTGGGTTGCCTTTACAGTTAATGGGGAAACAATTAACAGTGTTAGTGGATTTTAAGGTTAATTCACCTCATCCTAAAACAAACTCCTGTATTTGGCCAGGTGATTTTCCCCCTAAATGCATTGACTGTATTAATCAACATAGATATATGGTACTATCTGAGATACCCTAAGACCTTCCATGGGAAGCTGGCAAATGCAACACAGGATCTCTTCTGCAGTAATAACTGGATCCAGGAGGGATACCCTAATGCATCAAAAATGGCACTAAAACCCTATGTTTATGTAATTGAAATATGCACAAGATCGCCATTGACTACTATAGAAACCTGCGAAACTGCCTTGCATGTATATATTTCTTCAGCTATCCAGCCTGGCGCTACAAAGACAGCAGTCTCGGGACCTGGGTTGTTCCCTGTGGATATTTTTATACCCCAGACATCCACAGGAGAAACTTTAGGGCATCTCACATAACACCAGGAGGTCACCTATGCTGAGGCAACTGAATCTCCCTTAGCCAGTACAGTAATGGGGTTTCACCTGAGGTAGACATCAAGGGTGGGCTTCAGCGGCCAAAAACTAGTGGTCTAGAGCCAGTTCAGAGACCTTAGTATGTAAGCCATTCCCCTTCACCTGACAAATACGACCAAAGATTTTTTGGAGGTCCATGCCATTCTGGAGCCTCAGCTGCAGGCTGGGCAGCATAACCTGGGGCATCTCAAACCACACTAAAAGCATATGTTTAGACACATTAATTATGTCCCTAGTAATTGTTCAGATTATTAGTTGTCTAGACTTGATGGACTGTACTGACTGACTAGTTCTCCACTGACTACAATGCAAGTTTATGCACGGATGCATATATGTGTATCTACATGTACACACCTAAGTTCAAATTACGTGATACAGAGCTGGATCTAACCCCTGAAAATTAGTTGAGATGAACCACAGCATAGATGACTGGATCAGCATAGTTGCCTATACTTTATATAGTTAAAGAATAGTGAAAAAAGTTAAAGTTTCAGGACTAGTTTTTTAGACACATTCAACTTAGTAACAAGGTCCCTTTATACATCTGGTTATTTACACGTCTTAACTCTAAGATTCCCCCTTGAGCAGACAGAAATGTAATTTTAAAGAAATAAGTCGACATCTTAAATGGTGCTTGGATCTTGAGTCACCCTCCATTGGATCGTTATTGCTCCATGAAATGATGTTGCTGAAGGTAGTTAGATCCACATTTTGGAAGAAGGTGCAATACTTTTTTAGCATTTGCAACACTGGAAGTGTAAGATAGGTACAGTTTTTGTTTGCATCCTCTCAATTTGGCACGCTACATATGGAATGAAGATACACTTTTCATTTACAAATTAAATACAGACAGCTTTGAACTTGCACATTTTCCTAGATATGTGCCTAACTTTTGCATGAGCATGACCAGCAGAACCAATCCGGCTTCCTTATGCTATGCACACAAACCTGAGACTGCCACTTGAATTCTAAATATTCCCTAATGCAGCATTTGCACTTGTGAGGCAAGCTGATTGTCACTATCCTAGAAAGATTAAAATTGTTTCCTATGCTCCACCAGCATGATGAATTATGACTGGTACCTTCAGTTTCCTCTTCTTTTTCTTCCAGCACCTTTGAATTGATTTGGCTGGAACCAAACTCCATCCCTTCCTCCATCCCTTCTTCAAATATAACGTTTCAAAACAACGTAGGGTACAGCAAGTCAGTAGGCCACTCACAATTCCCATATACAGTATTGTTCTTGCCATTTTAGTCTGTTAGATTTTGAAATAAATAAAATTTTGATTGCCTTTGGGTGGGTGATAATGAATATACGATAACTTAAGCTCATACATTGTTTTGTCATAAAGAATATGATTCTAATATGCATTTATTCTTTCTTGTCATAGTTCTTGTCCCCTGTGAGAACTACATGCTTGATCCAAATTACAAATCAGAGCATCTGCCTTGAACCAGTTGAGTATTCGCACATAAAACAAATTTGTCCCTAAGGCCAGGCTGGAGCATGTCAACACCTGATTCTCTCTGACTTACGGTGGCATGTAACTGTCACTAACTGCACTTGGATTCAGGCCCACATATATTTGAGGAAATTAGTATTAGTGCTCTGGCTGATATTATTGACAGAATGAGTTATCTGGTGTCACACAACACGTGGTCTTGGCTGTAGGAGGAACTATGCTGATCAACAACATACAGTCATCACCCACATGTCATCAGACAGTGCCTGTCAACTTCTTCCCAGCTAGGGCTGGATGTGAACTGATGACATGCCTGGGTCTTGCTACCTATCCCTTGGAAAGCCACTTTTATGGACAACTGATGGGATTGCTAGTGACATTTCTATTTCCAATTTTCTTTTTATGTTCCTCCCCAGGTTTACTTAGCTGCAGTTTTGGAAAATGTTGAATAAGCACGGGAACGAGAGATACCTTTATGTTCCAGCACCCTGCCTAATCAGCCGGCAGCATAGCTTTAAGTGATATTACACTGTAATTACATTAGCTGCAGTATCGGATGCTCGTTATCATGTCTTAATTGTGCAATAATTTTGATCAATGTGTAATTTCCTTGGTGCTGACTGTTGTGATTGCAAAATAAAAACACAGTTTAGGAGTGTTGCATGTACATCTACTTAGTGCCTCCTTCAGTGCGTTTGGTTATGCAGACACACGTGTGTTTGTGTGTGTGAGAGACAGACAGAACGTGAGCAGCCAGGGCAGCTGCCTGCCAAAATGTTCCCTGCTTACAGGTGGAGAGAACTGACAAAAGAGCCCTGGCTAATCTTGCCGCAGTGGTTTAAGAAGTCACCTCTGTCAGTCATCAGCCTGTGATCAAATCTGTCACCTCAACGGCAGTTAGTAGGATGGATGCCTGTGCCCACACCTCAGCTACTTCAGTGTGAAATCCGGCATTTTTTCTTTGCTGTCTGCTCATGAGTGGCTGCAGTTTGGAGGATGGACTTGGGACAGAAGGGCTGTGCTGCAAATCCGTGTTCCTTGCTGTAAGCGCTGCTGCAGAATGGCAGGGCAAGGTGGTGCCAAGCTGTCGCAGAAAGATCTGGCAGAGCTTATTTGACAATGTCTATGGTCTCCCCAGGGAAAGCACTCTGTCCATTTGTTATGCTTACATCCATGCAAAACCACTGATAAACAAAGCGGGGAATGGGTGGTAATGAAGAATAAACGAGGGTAGACACTACAATAGGATAGACACAGGACACTGACCTGGAAGAAGGAGACAGCTAAGCATGAAAATCAGTCAAGATTGGTTTACGCTCTTTCAAAGGTGAAACACGAGGTGGATGCACTAATTCTTACCTGTTGCAGCTTTTGTACAGAAAGCCAGTGGTATCCGCTCAATTACAGGATATTCAGTGGCAACAGAATGTGAAGGTAACTTTAAAAATGTCCTTAGAACAGCATCTCACTACAGCTCAGGATGATGTTTGAAAAAGGAGTACCGTCCCTTGATTAAAACATCCAGCTTCCCCTTAAACTAAAGAGCCATCACTGATTTCTCAATCTACTTATTAGAGCTGAGAGAAATTCAGAATATCCTGTGTACGATAAATGCTGATCTGTTTTGAAGCAAATCATCATTCCAGACTGGAATGAATGTTTACAGTGAAAGTATAAAAATCCAAAAGGGAAAAAGAAAGTTTTGAAAACGTATGGCATTTTTTTTCCATTTCAACTTGGTAACATGATAAATTATATCCTTACGTGTCGTGTATTATAATGAGCAGCACGCATTTCAAAATGAGAAGTAATTACAAAACAAAAACAAACAAATCCTGCAATGAGCTGTTAAAGCTGAAAATCTCCCAGCGCAGCGTTTTCAAACAGCTGTACTGCTAAATTGCCTATTCCCTTGGTATCAAAGAACAGACAGAAAACTCCTGCTAGAGAGTTCAACCAGCTCAGGTAATGTGCAACGACCAGAGAGAAAGTGGGAGAGACATAGCTATAGAAAACGGCAGACTGTTCAAACACATGGATTGGGGACAAGGTGTGTAGGGGTTACTTGAGAAGTGACATCCACCAAAACAAATGAATTGGCAAAGGAAACTCTTTTAGAGAGGATGTTACTGATATGCATCAAAAGAAAAAAACAACTGACATTATCTTCTTAACCCAGGAAACAGATCTTGTCTAGGTCTGTAATTACAATGATTACTTCTCTGCTGGAGGGATTTGATCTTCAGACGTCAGATGTAGATGTGCATCATCATAATTTAGGATAAGCCCCATGCCAGATTCCCTATTGCAATGACCCCACTTACTACAGGGCAAGAGTCTGAACATCTTCTTCACTCCAGATTACGCAATGGATGCTGCTTAGGCATCACACCTTTGCTTGTGCCATGATGGTTTGTTCATGTGTCCATGCTCTAGAAAATACCAACCACCATGTGAACAAGCTTGGTGGAGAACACTGAACCAGATAAATGATGGAGAATTAATAATGCTAACACCTAGAGCAAAATTTCATTGTTAGCAAAGACACCTGAGCTGAAATAACTTACCTCAAAAACTGAAAGAGAGGAAAATAAAATCTTTCATCTCTATTGTTTCACTTGGCAGGACCTTACTTTTCAGCATGGGCTAATGTGACAGGGAATCAATGTAATGACTTCCTGGAAGATCATTTTCTTTACAACAACAACAACAAAAAAGAGGAATGTACAAAGAATGAAGGCTAAATTTTGCGCAAAGACTGTTTGATTCATGTGCTGCACAGGTTGTATTCTTTCATCTCTGCCTTGAAATCCTGACCCCTTTCAGCTCTTGTAATTCTGTCTTCTCACAACTCTCTTAATTTTCCAGTTCGCCTTTGATGGGGTCGTCATCTGTCCTTCAGAGGTTCTCCCAAGTCTTCAAGTGGGTTCACAGGATTCATCCTTCT
>NW_009223436.1:3256-16675 GCF_000690835.1 Fulmarus glacialis | reverse complement strand
TGGGCATCCCCACACCCAGTCACAGGATCCCTTTTTTTTTTATTATTAGTCGACACTGATGACTCAAAAAATCATCCTCACTATTCTGGGTCTGTCTCAACACTACACTGTCCCACAGCTCAGCCCATACTTAGCTCAGCCCATCCTTGACGTTTCCCTTTCAATTTCCAGCAAGGACATTAACATCACCAATCTCAGTTCTTGATATTTTCTTTTTTCCACTGAGGTGTTGAGAATCCCTTCTACTACTGACAAAAACAACATTATAATTATCCAAGCCAATAAACCCATTATTTGGATTCAGATTAATTTTCTAGGAAAACAAACAATAGGAAAATCTCATTATTATTACCTTTATTGTACTTTTACGATCAGTCTTTCTTATGTGCCTATATTACTTTTTTTTTCACCTAGCAACATCTTGCCCATTATAAACAGATCTCAGTGGAAAAACTTTCTGTTATTTAGAAAATGCACATTTTCTGAACTTTTTGTGGGAAATTAAAATTTCAGCATAAAAGTGATCAAGTGGATAATTTCACTGTTTCTTTTCATTTTGCTAAGTTGAAGGAATTAATCTGAGCTATCACTTACTTATGATTTCTGTATTATGTTTGATATAATTGTAATGCTATATTTATATATTGTAATGAGAGCAATGTACATTAGCGTATTATGACAATATCAAACAGGTTCACTTCTTTCTTATCTGGATGAAAGGAAAAATGATCTGCCATTATCTCCTGATATGTTTTCATATTTCCAAGTTACTCTCCTCCCACCCCTATGATTTTGTTCATATTGTCAGTACTTTGCCTGCACTTTCTGATGCCCAGCCAAGACAGATGGCAAGGTCTTGGAGTTCCTTATGGTATGAAGACTCAGTTTTATGACCACATTAAATTACAGTCTTCTCTTTGACCTAAATTTCTGATACTTTGTCCTCTCAGCTTTCCTTAGACCCTCTGCTTACAATATCTTTATGGCTCATTGCTCTGATTTTCTAACCCCTCTAATGGGTCTTATGAAGGACCCCTACGTTGGCTCCTTCTGCAACCCATCAAAGATTCATTTTTCCTCATTATCTCTAAGGAGATTATAGCTTAGGTCTTTTTTTAACTTAGCTGTTTTATTAACTCATCATAGCAGGAAATGCAATGTGTCTCCTGATGGTCTTCCCACCATCTCTCTCTATTTCACCTTCACTTTTACTTTTTCTCCTGCCATTATGCATAAGATCCTCCCTCCAATGCTGGCAAAAATCTCCCAAGCTACTTTTGAGGTCCCTTAAATCTCAGACTTTTGCCTTTGGGCATTTACTAGGGCATGGATAAATAATAAATATCTCAAATATAGCAAGCATAAAAGCATATGACTGGGATCAAATTTTGAGGTAATATTTAATTCTGTGATCATATTAACCCCCAGATTCATACTTTATTTTGTACACAGAACATAGTGATAATTTAGAAAGAAGACAGCCAATATGTTGCTTTTGCTTTCCTGTTCAGGGGCTGGCAGCAAGTTTATCCTTGAACCTTACTCAACCCTGTTCTAAAGATAAAACTAAAAATACCGGCTTGGGCTCTTCTCTTATGTGTCTCAGTACTGTGTCTTCTGAGAGATTTGCAAATTCTTCAGAGCTAATTTTCAAAATGTTACTATTTTTGGGATCATGCTAATTTGAGAGAGAGATATCTGATGCACAAAATTAAAGTCAAGTATTTCCTCTAATTTTTAGGTGCTGAATTCCAGTTGCCCTGTTGTGATAATAACTGCAGCTGGTAACCCAAACTAATAAGATTCCCAGCACAGTCTTACTGTGCCCCAGTGGAACAGAGTTGGTTCCTCTCTGATTTGTAGGAGCCATGTAGAGAGCTGGCACCAGAACCAGAGGTTAAGGACAGGGACGTGTCTCTTCCAATGAAGATGTCTTGCAGGTGCTGGAAGCTCTCTGATATGCAGAACATATGAGATTTTATCCATGAATCTCACATACAATGGGAAGATTTACCATACTGGAAGTGAAAAATCGCTAGCACCTTGGTATTTGCTATTTGCCATGTCAAACTCTGGTCAAGCCCTTGAAATTTAGGGGAAGGTGAACTTTACTCATCATGTACTGAGCAACTGAGTAGCATTTGGAAGAAATACTCCTTTCTGCCCTCTGCAGGAGTCCTTTTGTCCTGGTTGGTTTATTGGTCCCAGATGGCTGATGAATACATCTCTTGAGGCATTCTGATTCAATAAGTAAAGTGATTCACAAGCAATTCCCACTGGACAGGATTTTTAACAACTTGGAGATGATTTGGGATCCAAGTGCCATGAACAAGTTGAGCGGAGAAGCTGTGCAGTCCTTACGTTGTCAGAGAGTTTCAAGACTGGATTAGATAAAGCTGTGAGCAACTGGGTCTGACGTCATAGCTGATGCAGCTTGGGAGAGGGTGTTAGGCTACACATTTTAATTCTTCATAATTTGTGGGGAAACAACACATGTCTGCAGACCGTCAGAACACAGAAGCTTGCCTTCTCTACTTGGAATGAGCCTTGTAAGAAACTGTTTCTCTTCATTGACTACAGAAGTACCCAAGGTTAAACCAACCATTGTGACTACTTCCCCCAGATGTGTTTTCATCCTCCTACCCAATGTAATATAGATTTGAGATTAGACTTTTTCTTTCCTTAGCCACTGTGTCAGTATTTTCGTGCTGGTGTTCAGAGAGTGCTATGGAAATCCTCTTTCCCCAACAGTCCCCAAACAAACAGCCTCATTGTATTTTTGGAATTAGCTTTCTTCATGGAAAGCTAGAAGCAGCTGTCAACTTTATATTCCTGGGAAAAAGAACTGGGATGCTATTTGTGAGTTTGCATTCTCCTGTCTTCAATATATCCTAATGGATTATACACAAAATTTGGACCCAGGCATATCACTTTTTCATCCATTTACAGATCTAGAGCTCCTAATTTTCTTCTTTCAAATCACAATTTGAAGAATACTCTAAGGACGAAGTCCCAGAGAAAAGTTTTCCTTTTTTTATGTCTTTCATTTAGTTTTCTCTGGAGGAGGCTCCCACTACCTTGTCTCCACAATTAGTAACTCCAGAGGAAATTTTGCTAAACTTCAGTGCCATTCTAAAACCCCTCAAGAAAGCTCAATGACTTCGTACAGTCACAATCCTTTGTTATCATGAGTGTAATGGCTCTGCTGTGGTTAATTGCAGTAACTGATGAAAACAGACAATTTGCAGCTTCTTGGGGGAACAATAGAAGGAATGAAAAAACTAATGACAACAGCCAAGTTTTGTGGCCCAGGGAAAGGAGGGCGACATCATTTTCCCATATTCAAAGTTGGACAACATGAATCCAATTTTCTTCCTTTCATCATCAGCAAATAATTCCAATGTTTCCCATCCCTTAATTGTGCCTTTGTTTCCGTGATGAGGGGAAATCATTACTGTGATGATCTGTTGGCTAAATTTTCCCCACATCTGCAGAGTGTTTCACCAAGTGGGCCATTTGCCCGTTTGCAGGCTAATGAACAAGAAGAATTTCTGATTCTTAAGATGGAGGCTATATCAGGAGGTTAGGAAATATCACATTTCTGAAAGCAACCTGGGTTGGGCTAGGAGAAAGATTTTATAGATCCTGCTAGAATCTGGAAAAATGATGACAGATAGTCTTCCTCTGTAAATCTCGGTGAAAAGATCACCTGCTTTTAGGACTATGAGACCTTTTTCTTCCAATGTTCACAACAGGCCATTGCATCGTTCCTTGTTTGACACAAAAGCCCTGAGGATCTTACTTAGCTCTCTTAAGGCAGAGAGCCACCCTCAGGAACTCTTTCAGCAGCCAGCATAGTAACATAATGTCTCAATGACATCTGCACCAAAGCAATAGGCCTCTCCAGGCTTAATTTCCTTCACCAAGGTTTTCACACACAATAGCTTTCCATTTATCTACTCTGGGACAAAAAGAGCTGGCTCAAGGTCAAATTTTGGCGAGCTGAACCCTGCAGCCCTTTGCTTTCTATCCTCAGAGCTTCTGGAGAGCCTCAGGAGCCCACAGAGTGCCAAAAAAGGAACAAGACTGAGGAAATTTGCTGCCAGACTGGGCTTTTGGGTGTTGAAGCCAGTCACATCCACCTGACCCAGACTACGGGAAAGGGAACATGGGGCTACGCTAAGGCACTGGCGTGCCAGAGGACAGGCTGAAGGTTTACAGGCTGGTTGATGGGTGAAACAGGTCTTCACTGTGGTAAGGCAATGTGCTTGTGGAGCTACAGTGGACACAGGCAAAGCAAAGCCCCTGGCAGTTCTCTGATCCTTTCCTGGCCAATGTGGGAATTACACACTCGATCGCAGCCTCTTTTACAATTTAGCAACAAAGCAGCTCCTTTGAATATGTGATATGGTTGCTGGCCAAGCCAGAGCTTCAATGAGAAAGTCCCTTTCAATCCTATTGTCTTATCTATCCATAAGCACTTCCATATTGCAATCCATATTGTGGGCTGCAAATAAATCACTAAGAAGGTGTGCATCATTACGCTAAATTGGAGAGATCAGGTCATTCTCTGGACCAGAGAGATATAGGGATATAGAAACACAAGGTCCTCTCTGGGATTGCTTAATGCAGACAGAATTTGTTCCCTCTTTTAAATTCTTTTCCAACCTGAGTCAAAACTCATCACGGTTAAAAGGCAAGGAAATAAACAAACCCTCTGTGCACGGTATTGTTCCATGTTCTCTTTTGGGTGGCAGGTGGTTTTGAACTCATAATAACATGAATTAAGAGTTCAAAGTGGCAAACATTTAAAAGCATGGTCTCCATCTCTGTATGCCTTTCATTTGTTCTCTAGCCCTGGGATATAAAGGAGTATTATCTGCAAGAAGATACTATGCCAGCCTACTTACTGCATATGGCTTTGCAGCTTGGGTTACACATACTGATCTTACATTCTGATATTCTCTACAGGATATTGCAAATATTTCCTTCTAGGTTTTTAATATACTAGGATATCTTGTATATGATTTTTTCCCTCCTCTTTATAGACCTTGGGTATGTGTTCTCTCATCTCAGAGACTTGGATTGACATTTCAGCCAGGAGGGAAAAGTCGCGGGAAGTCATTCATTTCACAAGAGAGAAAACTAATTTCCTACTGTTTTAAATTTGTGAAACAGCTTTCAAGAAATATCCCAACTGACGTCCAATTTTTCAGGCAGCAACAATTGCGTTCAGGCATGTCTGATCTCAGATTTGCATCTTCATCAGGATTTGAACCTAGATGCTTCTCTACTGAATCACTGCCAAACAACGAAGAGAGCTACTTTGCTCATGTAGCTAATAGGCTGTTATCCTGTAGCAGAATGATCATTAGAAGTAAACATGCTATTCACTCTGACCATCTGCACTCTAAATACATCTATCCTGATAAATCTGTGAGTGCTTACCTTTGAATTTAGAAATGGCCGTATTAAGATCCTAGTTAGCAAGCTTTATAACAGAAAAACAGATAGATTTCAAGTTTTAATTCAACATCCAAGAGAAGATGATTTTCACTATAAAAAAGCTGCGCTTCAAAAAAAAAAAATTGCAATTTGAATGTGTCTTTCTGCATTTAGAAAAAAATTAACTGAATATCTGAAATATCGTAACACACAGAAATGTGAATTTGGTGGTACCGTTTTTTGTTTCTACTCGGTGACTTCTAGCAGTAATGGAACACTTTAAGCATATGTAAGACTTTTGATGCAGCAATGCGCATTTTGGAGTGTTTTACTCTAGCACCACTAGTAGCATGAAAAACGTGATCACGTCTTTCACTTTGTAAGGCTTGGTGAATCTCCTTACCTCTCATCAGGTCTATGTGTGGCTGATGGGGACTTAAGTAGAGGCTTAACTGGGTGATGGGATGAATTTCAGCATGGGAACGATGCATATCTAACATGCTCCTCAGAACTTCTTTTTTATTCCTCCTTTTTCAGGATGCCAGGTAACCCTATTACAACTGTTATTGTACATAGTGTGCACGTTGCCAAACAACATCAGATCTACCCAGCATGTCTGGAGATGATTCTGTCCCAGAAAGTCTGTCCCAAATGAAGCTCCTCAGCTAATCTCTTTCCTATGGAAAAGTCTGAATGAGTTTAGACTCTTGGTTTTCCTGCTTGAAAAGAGATGACTGGGAAGCACATGATTAATGGGGGTTGTGACAGAGGTTTCTAAACTTATGAATGAAGGAAAGAGCATGATCAGGAAATAATTATTCACTGTCTTGCTCATTGTCAGAATTAGAGGTTGACCAGTGAAACAGTCAGACCAAGCAAAGAGAAGTAATTTCTCAGGCAGCATGCATCCCACAGAATACTGTAAAGTCTGAAAAAAATCTTGTAAAGGAATGAATAAACTCAGAATGCATAAATCTGTGACTGGCTGCTAAACACTGAAATCTCCATGTGACTTGTGCATGCAGGAGTCACCTGCCAGAAGGCAGGAGGAAGAATTACTCTGTTATTTCCCTCTTTACTATATGCTTTATCAAAACAGCCATTCCTGTCTTTTGTTGGAGAAACTATGCTGCCTAGCCAGACCATTGGTCCATGAAATACTTGTATTTTTTAATGTAATTCATTTTGCCCCATGTGAGGGTCTCATCCTGCCAGGGGCAAAGCACTCTCAGTTTCTGACAGAGGTCTTCAGCAGCCGCTGATGGGAAGTATAGGCCATCCATGACCGCCGAGCCATTAAACTGTTACGCTGCGAGGGATAGGGGTGAGGAGGCCAAACTTTCATTTCTATGACTGCAAAACGCATGAAGAATATTCCGATGCATAAAAGAGTGGGAAAGAAATGAGGCTGAGGAAAACGAAACCCTAGGTCCTCGGTCATTGGAATCTAAATCATAATCATTACCGTTAATTAGCAATACTTAAGAGTCTTAGTAATTAATCATCTTGTCAGTAGCTTTAGTGAGCTGAATGCCTGAATGATAACAGATCTTAAATCTGAGCATCTCCACCTGTTCTGCAGTTGTTCCTTCCAGATTAGACTGGGCTGCAGCTTCTGGCAATGTACCTTTGTTGTGGATAAAAAGCGGCATTCTCCCTTCAGGGCCATCAATCCCAGGTCTTTTAAGCAGCATTACATTAATTTTAAATTGCAAAAAAAAAAAAAGTCTACAAACTAAATCATAAAAAACAACACAGAGGAAATCAATGTTTGGCGATGAGCTGATTAAGTCAGGAAAGGCTTTGTGTAGCAGCATTACATTAATTTTAAATTGCAAAAAAAAAAAAAGTCTACAAACTAAATCATAAAAAACAACACAGAGGAAATCAATGTTTGGCGATGAGCTGATTAAGTCAGGAAAGAAGAGGCTTTGTGTATGTTTAGCCACAACCGGAAAAATGCACACACACCCATGCACACACAAAAATAAATTTGAATTGTTTAAGGAATTAGAGTGTAAAGAAATTATATTTTATAGTACACCAAACTGTCAAATATGCCATAACCCTGTGAAAACCACTTACACTTTAATGGCTGAAAGGAATAAAACTGACAAAAGAATAAATTCCCTGTGCACTCTGACATCAGAATAAATTTCCTATGGAAATAGTGCTGTTTTCCTCACTGACTTCAAAAAGGCCATCAAATAGGATGACTTTAAGAGTATCTGCGCTTGGTTTGGTAGGGCAGTATATCTTGGCTTGAAGAAGGCTGGAGAGTTGTTTTCCAGTGAGAGCTTAGCAGATGAGGATAATAAATGAGCAAGAAAATGCTGTCAGCACTGGGTGGAACAAGTGGGATACCTGGTGTGGAGAATTTTGGTTGGCAGGTGCCTGGGGTAAAATTTACACATTTAGGAGCCGGAATGGAAGTTTATTCACACCTCACTGTGACCATGCTGCTTATTGAGTTCAATCTTCCTCGCTCAATGGAAATCATGCCATAGATGCTGGATGCCAGAAAATTCACTGTCTGCACCCCCAAATGCCACAAGCCGTAAAGCAGCCTCCCCAATGCGCTGTAACAGTCCAAACTCGATACATTTAAATATTGTAAAGAAACCCCAAAACTACATAAATAACAAGGTGCCTAAGGAAGCAAGCAGGAGAGACTGAGGACATTGCTTTTGGACTTTCATTTTCAATAACTGCAGATCTGTAAGGTGGAAAATGGCCAGATGCTCCTAGGATGTGGCTCTTGCCCTAAGGAAGAAGGTGACCCCTCCTTTCCATCTGTTCCTCAAACTTCAGTGTTCTTTGGTGTGATATGGATTTGAGGTCATAATAATATGATGAGAGGAATAAAGGACACCTTCAGTTAAAAAAGAATATTCTTCAAATCATTAAACGTTGACATACCCATTAACTTAAGCTCGCCTGACAGTCAGTGGGGGGATAATTAATATAATCCCTAGAGCTAGGGATGAGAGTCATGTCTTCCTAAGGTCTAACATAGGTCATAGGGCAGATGAATGAAGCCCCTAAAACACCTATTTCTGTCCATTTGCTATAGAGTAAGCCAAGGGTGACAAGCTCAGCAGCAGATTTTATATTACAGGCATCTAAACTTAAGTGAGATGAATCATACAGTAAATGCCTTAACAGTGAGAACGCTCATTATTCTTACATGGAATAATTGACCATGGAAAGAGGGAGAAACCTGCCCATTGCTTGATACCTTTCAGGAAGAATGGATACAATATCCTACAGGCAATAAAGCTACAGACATCTACTGTACCATCTATTAGGTTTCCTTGATCTCTGATTTTTATTACATTATCAAAGCAGGTGAGACAGTATATTGGCATTATATGAGCCTTACACAAATTCTTCATATTTCCATCATTCTTGTGTTAACTCCCTCAACAGACCCAATGCTGACAAGACCTGAATAAATGGCATAATATGTCACTTCACACTTAGGTGAAGCAGCAGTAAAAATGCATAAACTCATGCTTATACCTGAAATGCTTTCTTCATCATCACGAGTCCTTGAACCTTTCTAGCACTCTGAAGATCTGAGTGAGGCTTATTGTGACATCTTGAAATATGTGAGTGCAGACTTCCTAAGTAATCTTGTGTGAATTATCAGTCTTTAAAGTCTTGTCTTACTTTGCTTCACACATTCCCTGACACAGGTAGCAGAGCTGCAGGCAGAGAGCAGTAGTAACAAAGCAGGAGGCGTAAGTGTTGTCTTCACCAGAAATGCATATCTTAGTCCCTTTTCTGGATAAAAGATGCAGAGCCAGCACATCAGCACCTGCATGACTCCAGGGCTCTCCACCTGCAGTGCCATTTATCCTCTAGTTTCATTGAGATTAAGAGCACTGCCAAAAGACCAAACTAAAAGCATAAAGCAGCCTTCAAGGAATTAATCAATGCTTCTTTCATCAGCCCTTTTTTCCTCTTGTCTTTCTAGCTGCAGGTATTACCCCTTCATTCATCTGTCTATTTCTGCCAGAGTCAGGATGCTCACATACCACGCAAATTTATGTGTTTCTGTAGAATGACTGTACTGATACCAAGAGTGGTGGTATAAAGTTTGTTTTTGAGCGTAAATCAGGAGACCAGTCTTCTATTCATGCATCTGAGAGATGTCAGATGACTGTCTAAAACGTGCCTCAACTTCCATATTTTACCGAAAGAAAATTCTTTCAGGAGTCCTCTGATGATGTCAAAAGCTATGTCAGTTCTGCTGGAGCTGCTAGCCTTGCGCTTATAATCATAGAATCATAGAATCATAAAATCATAGAATCATTAAGGTTGGAAAAGACCTCTAAGATCGTCGAGTCCAACCATCAACCCGACACCACCATGCCCACTAAACCATGTCCCTCAGCGCCTCATCTACACGTCTTTTAAATACTTCCAGGGATGGTGATTCCACCACTTCCCTGGGCAGCCTGTTCCAAGGCCTGACCACTCTTTCAGTGAAGAAGTTTTTCCTGATGTCCAATCTAAACCTCCCCTATACTATGACGCACGTCATTTTTCAAAGAGTTGGGTAATGGGCTTTGCATTATCTGGTACAGGGGAACAGAGACTACCTGATCAACTAAGTAGTGTGAGGAACTAACTGGTGAAGACATCTTGAAGATTGCAAGGGTCCTAGGACCTCACACAAATTTCAAAATCTGACTTTTTTACAAAGCAAATGTTTTCATCTTTCTTGGGATGGGGACACTTGAGGCCATGCCATGAAGCATAGTGCTGATCTTAACCTTGCTTCAAACATGTGAGTACATGCAAACTATGCTATGTCGAGTCCAGTGAAAGTCATTAGGCCCAGAGGCTGTATGGATAAGCCCAGAACTGAGTTCAAGTATCTCCCATGCAGCTCTGGAGTAACCTGCTAATCCCATCCTTTTTTCCCATCCCTGTTGCTCGCTCTCTGTGCTCTCTATAACTTTCAGACTTTTTCCGAATGAAAAAACTGAGTAGAGGGATACAGGCATTTTAGTTGCTCTTTGATAACTCTCTTTAAGGTGACTGCTGGAGAAAACTGCTTGCTTGGCCCTGAAAGCATCTCTGATGGCTGCTTTGGGGTGATACTCAAAGGATCTAGCACGGCCCATCCATGGGTTCCCATTTTGGTACCAGCTCAGACAGGGTTGGTCTGGGGAAGCTCTGTTCTAAGCTTCATCACATGCCTCCTGGGTGTCATGTTCAAAGCAAAAGGTCAATGACAGAAGGAACAATAGCTCTCCTAGAGCTCCAATTTTAAATCTCCTATTCCATCCACTCGATTTCATACCACTGTGCTCGTTTGACTGATCCTCAGCTCCCACCTGTGCGAAGCGCAAGGGAAATCTCCATGTTTCCTCCCATAACTTCTTACAGGTTGCCTACAGGCGAGGCCTCAGGTTTCACAGACAGTTGAAAGCCACATCTTTTGGAAGATGAATCAAAACTTGGTAAAACTGTTGTGTGAGTTACATGGTCACTTTATATACCTCAGCTGCCTTGCCTTTAAAATTTCAGATGTTAAGTGAGGGAGGCAAAAAAAAGTACATACTGGAAACAAATGAAGATAAGTGAATACTTTCTTTTCACTGTGAGGCAGCTTAATCTGTCGTTTCTGAGAGCTTTTTGTCCATAACTCTTTTGATAGCTTTGGAAGTTCCATAGAAATCAAGAAGATTGGTTCTGGCTCTCCACCACAAGGGTTCATACCATGACCAAATAGCACAATTGGAGTATAGTGATAAACCAGACAGAGCCAAGCAGAACAACTGGGCAGACCCCAAGTCACAGTGAACCCCACTGTGAACCCAAAACTGTGCCAGAGACTCTAGCTGACTAGGGCAATCTCCAAGAATTTTTGAGGAGAGCCTAGAGGTTGGCACTGGCCAGATCTGCTCCCACTAGGGAAGAGTTTTGAATAAACCAAATGTTTCTTAGAACTTTGGACACAACTGCACCACTGACTTTGTGACCAGAGAATAGTCACAGACCAGAGAATGGCTCCAAGACCATTTTATTTACAAATGTAGATACAACTCATAAGTCTAATACTAGCTTTGCTGATGTATGGTGTCTATAAAACAACTCTCCTTTTGGGTGCTTAGAAAAAGAGAGAATATGCAGTGTTTGCTTCATCAAGATTCTTCTGCGTTATAGGGTCACAGATGCAGGGTACAACTGAGTGGCCGTGAAAGAAATGAGTAACCCAAAGGATTCCTGCCCCTCATGTCTACCATAAGGCCTTTCTGAGATCCTTTTTATCTTTTATCATCAATGGACCCATATCTCTACCCCATATGATTCCTCCCTATTTTCATCAGTGTTGTAATTCTAGATTTACACTTGGAAATTAGACCTGAATGGTGTTGCCTCTCTTTTCAAGATAAAAAACAACCCTTCTGATCTCTGCTACATACAGAATTTTTAATTGTTTTTGCTTTTGAAAGAAGCAAATTCACACACACAAAGTAAGGCAGGGGAACAAAATATTATAAGAGAACTTAGCAGATAAATAAATAAGATTGGACAAATTAGATATTCTGGCAGCAACAGGGAGTGAAAGCAGGCCTGATGTAAAACAAAACCAGAATACACAGGTACAGCAGTTACTCAAAACAGACCTGAAAAAGGGAGCCAGAGTCTTAGAAGGGAGGAGATCCCTGATCAAAGTTTTATAAAAGCCAACACTAAGGTGTACCTTAGAAAGGTTTTTCCTTCTCCTTCCCTGATCTCCCAGTAGAAGAATCTTATAATCAGAAGTGAACCTCAAACAGCTTTCAACTGAGTTATGCCATTGTGTGTTGCCACAGTAATTAGGATTTCATAAACTTTCTAAAATAGGACCCAGCTGCCCTTTCATTTTCCTTTTCTCCTATACAGTAACACTGTCACATGATGCTAAACTTTTTTTTTCTTTTTTTTTTTTTTCTGCCACAAAACACTGCATACCAAATTGAGTGACATAAAATAGGTGGCTGAGTGAAGACTGAAGAAGTCAGAGAAATTTAAGGTTTCACTGAGGTAAGTTTCCACAGTTACTGAGATACATTATGGTATTTTTGTGCTAGTGAGGCTTCTTCCCTCTCAGTTTTTCCCACTCAATTTTCCCCTTCATTTACTAAAAGGTTGTATTTTCAGTCTTTCTTAAGAAGCTAAGACTATTAGAATGTCTTACATCTTTTGATTCAGTCTACATTATAGATTCAGGGTATAGTGTTTCCTGGTGGAGAGCTCTGTTTGCTCCATGACAATACAATCCTTGAAAATCGGTTATGTTCATTCTGTACTTTTGTTCTGTAGGAAAATCTGGATCTTCTGGAGAGAATGCTTATTCAGTACATTGGGAAGAGCAGTGAACAGATTTTTGCATTTACTGAAATATTGCAAGACTTGGTATTATACAGAAAAGCATCGTGGTATAGAGACACGTCCTATTTTCCTCTTATTGCATGAAAATGTGTATTGCTCTGAGGTAACAGTAGACAAATTCCCTTCCGGAGCCCATGTTTGTCTGGAGAGCAGCGAGTAAGGAAGGTAGTTGAGTCTGGCTTTGAGAACAGGCTTAAGCATCTGCCTGTGTGACTGTATTGATGTAAACAAAGAGGTTGGATAATGCAATGATGCTATCTCTGAGAATGCCCAGAGAATGGCAGAAGAGTGAGGACTCATGCATCACTGTCCTCTGATTGGCAAACGAAGCCCGCCTCCAGAATTATTTAGCAATATGTGTTTTTAGTGGGGATGACAGAAAGAAATATGATTTGCTTTTACGCAGTCTCATGAATAGCTGTGGTCAAAATTACAGCCAGGACAAGGGCAGATCTCCATATGCATGTGTCCACATGCATCCTTACTGTGCTTAGACATCCAGCAGCTAACCGGCTGTGAGTAACACTCCAGTGAAGGAGGAGGGAGATCCTGCCTTGCTGACTCTATGCCAGCAGTTGTTGC
>NW_009223436.1:0-3225 GCF_000690835.1 Fulmarus glacialis | reverse complement strand
CGCTCTTCCCTCTGAGGTGTTCGGGGGGTAGCAAAGCTCAGCTTTTGAGCTCAAGTCTGTTTCAGACCGTGACAAATTTGTTCCCTGAATCCATACTCTTTTTAATCTAAATGTCAGGTAGGAAATTAAAGCCCTGCTGAAACGGAGTGTATTACCAACATTTTATTAGATCACAAACAATTTAATAACCAGATAGAGGGAGAAGGTCATTTTGTTGTCAGTCCAGCTTATCTCATAAATTAGGCATCAGGTTTTGCACAAAAGCATCTCTCAGCAAATAAAATTATCTGGTTTGATGAAGGGCCTCTGTCCATGGAAAACAGATAACACAGATGAAAGAGGGAGCCCTGTAATAAAATTATTATCCAGGAATGTATGAAAGGGGATGGATTCTTTAAAAATACTTATCACACATTTACCCTATTAACAGTAAGTAAATGCCAAAGTAGCAAAGGACACGCCTTCCTGATGAATTCATGTGAAATAGTTTCAAGGTCAGTAAACAAAAGAGATGGCAGATGAAATATTGATTATAAATAGGGTAGCTCTTAGTGACCTCACTGGCTGAAAAGGGAAGAAACCCAGACCATTATCTCTTCACTAGAAATATTTATGGCCCAGAAATGACAGTCTTCTGAGTAGAATCAGGGCAATGAGTGATGTGTACCAATATGGCATTGATTTCAATGTGTCATGCTGCAAATCTGTTTCTGGAGTCGAGGAGAGGAGCGATGAAGAAAAGAGTAAATTTTTTTCCAAGAATATGAAGGTCTGGTGTTGCTCAGATTTGTCTGCCTGCAGCTCTCGGGTGCGCAGGGATTTCTATCCCCCTGTCTCAAGCTGCCTTCCTTTTTTTAGCCTCATTAAAGTGAAGTTAGTCTAGTGCATTAAGTGTCCTGCTGAAACGTGAGGGCAAGTTGTGGAGCTTTATCTCCTGAGAGGTGCTGCAAGACAAATGTGGCAGTGGCAGCAGAAGAAACTTCCTACGTGACAGCTCAGTTGTGCTGTCACTGTGGAGTTGGAGAAACCACCACGGTGAGGATAGGACACGGCCTTTCCCTCCAGCGACAGCAGCTGACTTGCATCTCTTTTCCCCTTTTCTCTGCATAACGTGACATCGATGTCTCCTCAAAACGTAGCCATGCAAATCTTCTACCCCTTCTCCACGTGGGCCTGGGGATGCAGTGAGCCCATGGCCTTTAGAAAATGAAGAACTGGAACAAAATTCTGCAGAAAAGGAATTTTTAAAATCGCTGCTACTTTCCAATACAGTGGTCTCTGCTGAACTCAGTACGCAAACCAATGTTTGCTCTGGAAATCTCTCAGTGACTGTGTCTAAGAGCCAGGTCTGGTCCATGTGCCGGAGCTCACAGCTCCCCTAGCAACACCCGTGGAACAGCCCATCCATCTCATTATTCTGCTTCACACAAAATCATTCTGATTAATGCCTACTCTGACGTGATTTTATCTGCCCAAACTCAAGCTCTAGAGGAAGCACCACACCTGGTAATCTAAACTCTATTTTTCTTCTTGCAATAAACTTAGGTCAGCCTCACCTGATACTCTTCTGTTATTGAACTGCCTCTATTCCCCCTTCTAATTCTGCAGTGTATTGCTGACAAGCCTGGCCTAGTGATCACTTAAAATGGATAAAACAGGCACATACAGTGTAAGAATTGTTTAGGAAAAAGCTGGAAAAACTTTTCCAGTGCATGGATCCCATCAGTGTGAAATCACGTTATTTCCAAAAACTTTGACTCTTTGCCTGAGCAGCCCAATGTGAGAGAGAAATGTATTCTTGGTAAGCTGTTTAACTTTCTGGTTGTGAGAAATAAAACAGGAGAAAACATTATTTTTGAGAGAGAGAAGGAGTAATAACAGAGAGTATTTTTTTTTCTGGACTCGATAAGGGCATGAAGACTGCTTAGTGAAGAAACGGGAATACTTAACTGACATCTTCTGCTTTGGGTAGTGGACTTCCATTTTGTCTCCTGGCTGAGAAGCCAGGAGCTGGCCCTACAAGTAGCAGTGTGCTTCTACTGGGCTCCCAGTGCTATTGACCCAATGTCATCCAATTTTTGTGCTGCTAATAAACTACAACCGTGTTCCTGATAATAGTTTAGACATGATGCATGGATTGATGGGGTGCAAAATACTAGGTCATTTGTTCTTAGAATATGGGATCTCTTAATGTGGATACCATTAGACAAGGACAGGCTTTTTATTGCCAAATGCAAAGGGATATGCATTCTCAGGATATGAAATGGTTGGCCATCTTAACAAGAAAGGAAAGCCATGTCTCAAGAGAGATTTATGGGTCACTCAAGGTTGAAAAGAAGAAAAGCTCACAACATGGTATTTCAGCTGAACATTTAATCCAATGCTTGGATTTGTTCACTGTCTTTGTATAGATTATTTTAGCATTGGTGTCAGCAAGGCTGTAGACTTCAACAAGATCTTATAAATCTATTGCTGATGAAGTGTGTGGTTAACCAAAAGACTGGTAAGAGGAAAGTAAAGATTAGGATAGGACACTCATGCTATGTAGTCTGGATCCATTGGTAGGTGGAATACATATAAACATGTGCTATAAGGCCATCAAACGCAAAATCCTATATGTGGGCAGAACAAATGCAACCCTTACTGACTGAACAGGAGACAGTACAATTTCCCTAGAAGGGCTGAAGCAGTACTTCTGAAAAAAAGATGATCTGCTATAAACAAAAACCTGGAACAAAACTGAGTTCCCAATCAGATGTTGTGGCCAAAAGATAACATCACCCATGGGTTTATTCAAAAATGTTTGCTGAGCTGGGGCAGACAGAGGACTTTACCTATATTCTGTGAAACCACAGACGCGGGGATGCCACAACAGTTCTGGAGTGCAAAACATGGAGAAGGTACATGGAACAGCCACGAGGCATATCCCTCAAAGTGAAGTTCTTTAGCTTATTGCAAAGATGGTGAGAACTGACTTGATGGTACGGGGGAGGAAACAGCAGGTTCTACAGGGCTATTTAAACCAGTGGAAAAAATCCACAACAATTTTCATGTCGGACGAGTTTAACAGAGGGATACACTTCTTCTTAAAAAGTGACAAGGATTTGTTCCAGTGGTTAAAATACCACAGAAAGTAATGAAATTTCCATTTCTTGATATCTTTTCAAAAAGCATACAGCTTTCCTATGAGGCAATGCTGTAGAATCATAGAATCATAGAATAGTT
>NW_009223435.1:26013-32422 GCF_000690835.1 Fulmarus glacialis | reverse complement strand
CCTCGTCTGCTTTGTGGTGGGGGAGGGAGCAGCTAGACACCCTGGCCTGGAGAACGAATTGGACTGCATGTTTTCGTGCTGACAACCCTGTTAAATAAAAATAATTAAAAAATCACAGCTCAAGTTCTCTGAACAGTGCTGTTTAAGGCAATGATTACACAATGACGAGGTTGTGTACGGCACGGGTTTATTATGGTTAGCTGTTACCACGTAGTAGTAGTAGCAGCGATAATAGATAGGATGGATGAGGGAGGAAACAGTATTCTCACCCATCCCTAAAGTGCAAGCCCATGGGACGCTTGGTTGGGCATTTGCAGGGATTCCTGGCTGTGCTGCTTCATCTCCTGACTGCACAGTATCTTGCACCATTCTAGCACTGGCTATGGAGTCGGCAGAACTGTATAGTGAAATGTAACCTGCGTGTAATAGTATTTCTAGCATCTTCTCAGTGTGTTGGATTTGAAACAGAAGCAGCTGGTTTTGTATGTATATGCCAAATTTCATAACCACAGAGGGAGAGAATGGGCATTCTCACACACACATAAATGATGAGATTTTATCACTGCATAGAATGTTAAAGTTGGGTGAAGGCTCTTACATGTACAATCCTCCTTTTTTTTATGAGATACTCCATTTAGCAAAGAGAGACATGCACAAACCCTGGTAGGGTGAATGTGTTTTTGAGGGGCTTTGAAGGCAAGTGGAGTACATGTCTGGTATAGCGGCTTATTTGGACTAGAAGGGTGAATTGGGGGAAAAAAACATCTTGAAGCTTTATGGATGAAGGTGGGGAAGAATAGAGGAGAGAAACCTTCTAACCAATACTGAGCTTGTGATTATCACCTTGGTGAGAATAGAAGAGGGTGGTTACGTGGCTAGCAGGTGTTCATAGCTAACCTTGTGTCTGTGTTCCTGGGAAGTAAAGGTGCCTGAAGAGGATGTTTTGGAAGGATGGGAGTTTTGATTAATTACACTTTTATAGTGAAATGCTTTTCCTTAATCAAGAAAGTAAGCTGTTACAGTGAAGTTGACTGCAGTTTTATGTCAATGTTTACTTGGCCTAAGACCGACCTGTGGAGATGAGTGGTTGCAAGCTTTGTAGTATTCTGACCCTACAGTAGCTGTTTTTATTGTACTATTCGCTCAGTTTTTAGTGGTTGAATTTGCCATGGTTCTTCTCACTTGTCTGTTTTTTCATTTTGATTCCCCTGGGCACATGTTGCTGTGAACACAGATGTTTTTTGGTAGGGAACAGAGTAGTGTGAGGAGCACTTGTATGCTGTGTCCTTGGACTAAAAGAGGGAGATTATGGTGAAATATACGTAAACGTGTTATCTTGCTCCTTCAGGCACTGTCAGTCTATAAGAAGCTATATATGCTGTAATTTCCTTCATCTTATTCTCGGCAGGTTAATGTGTGGATGGTGCAAGTGGGGAAGCAGTATCTTTTAGGTATTTTGTGGCTATTTTGTTGTTTTCTTATTCCTGTGTTGTTGAGGCTGATGCAGCATAGCTTTTGCATGATGACAGATGTTTCTCCGTTGTAACGGAATGGGTTAAAGGATATCTTGCTAGGCCATGCGGCTTTATACTGCTGGAATGCTAATCTGAAGACCTGAGTATATCGCCCACTCTGCCGTTTGCTTGATGTGTGGCCCTTGCTTACAGATTTCTCCTTTTGCAAAATGCTAATCATCTCATTTGTGTCCTTGGTTAAACTTGAAATCCACAGAGACAAAACACTTTAAGTTTAGTAATTTCTTCAGAATATTATAATCTCTTTATGAGGAAGCCTGCATTTATTACCACGTCTCTCATGATTTGGAGTGAAAACATAGGCAGTTACTCTTATAGAATACATTTTAAGGTTGTTTTTACTGGATTAATAGCAAACCCTTCAATAGCCTATCATGAAACTGGGCCAGAAAAGCTGTAAATGAAATTTCAAGTTTGGTTGGCTGTTCACGGAAAGTGATAATAAAAAATAGCTGCTAATGTAGTCACTGTAAATAGATTGGAATGATGAAGAGGTCATTGTATTAACCCCATGACACTCTCCAGGGATCTTGCGAACATGGAGATATGCAGAACACCTGTGTTAAAACTTCTACCTGAGCATTATTATATAGTGGTTTTAACACAACCTTTTAAATTTTTAATGTAAACAAACGGGAAAATACTCTGTATTCTGCATCATAAAACAATGGACTAAAAATAAAGAGAATGAGTTGGAAGAGTAATGGTTTTGACAAGAAAATTGTCAGTGCCTTGAACAGGGGAATATTATAGATCTGCTGAAATTATGTGGGGAATGATTGTACCTGCTACTTAAACTGAAGATCTTACAAAAAATTGGAGGCTTTATATGCCACAGAATATGGGCAAAATAAATTTTCAGACCTTTTTGTCAATTTTTTGGTTTTGTGCTGATCTGTTATTTCTTTCCTTAAAAAAACACAGCTGAATTATTAGAATAACGAATATGGGAAAGTTGCACTCTAATGCTGTATATGTAGTTGTAACTAAAGGTGACAGTACGCTCTTTAGGAGATAGTTCTCAGTCTTGCACCACCCCAGATAACGTGTTCTTGTCTAACTATGTGTTTCATACTGTTGTAGAAGACAATATTATCCGCTGAGTCTATGCATAATTAATGTTCTAGGTATATTTGCAAGCTTAATTTTTTTTGAAATTTAGTATTAAAGTTGGTAAATATGCTGGAAGTGTTTGTTCAGAAAGACTTATTTTATGAGATCATAGTGCTCTCGTGGAAAAGGAAAGCTCATTTGGCACTCACCAAAGTAAGATTTAGGAACTGGGACCTAAACAGGCACAAATAGATCTAAATGAGAAGTTGGAACTCAATATTATGCTTCCCTTTCCATTGCTTAGCTGCCATTCTTCTGCTGGTTGTTCATTAGGGCACACACCTGGGCTTCAACTTGACTAGCATAATGCCTGTGTGAAAGCACCACATTATATTTGCTACCTTTCTAGGCTGGAATAGACAGTGCTTTTTAATGAGTCTTTACGTCTTTGTCTAGGTAAACCATAATGTAATCTGATTTAGATGAGAGCTGCAGCCATAATATAAGGTAACAGAAAACATTTTTCTGCAGTTAGAGAAAGCAAATGATCAGTGCCTCCTCCCTGCCTTCCCCCTTAGACTTCCATGTAGAATGATGTCAAAGGTACAATGCAAAAAGTAAAAGTAGGCCACCCTGCTTCCCAAAAGGCAAGAACCATTTCCCCTTCTTTGCCCTTCTACTTTTGCAAGACAGTTTTAAGCTGGCTTTTAGTTCCAAGAACTGTTTTAAATTGCTGTCTGTGCTTTATTATACTTGATGGAAACTCTGGATATATACTATTGTTTAACTCAATTTCAGTCCACACTTGATTCCACTGACCCTAGCCTAATCGGAAAGATGTATAGAAAGCACTGATACCTCAGACAGAAACCTTTGTTTTATCTGATGATTCATTGTAAGTTGTGAGATATGCTGTGATTATGATACATCAGCATATTACAAGTCATAATTTGTGTTTTAATTGGCTTGGCATCTGCTGGTTTGGATGGCAACCATATGAGAGTCTAAATAGTCTTCTGAATTACAGGAAGATAGTGGAAAGAAAACTGAGTAAGGTTATAGAAATGTGTTATGGGAAAAGTGTTGGAAAAGTGCACTAACCTTTAAGGGACAACAAATAGACTGTTTATTAAATTTTGTACACTGTTGATAGTTTGTTTTCAAAGGGGCAGAAGATAATTTTCTGATGTCAGCTGGTTTTCAGATATTCACAAGGAAATTTTGGTTATGTAATTTTCCCTTGCCACAGTGGTTAAAAAAAAGAAAAAATCAATGTGAAGCTTGTTCCGTGCAATTTTCAAATGCATTCTGTAGCATTTGATCTTTAAAAAATTGCATTGGGAAGATGCCCTTGCAGTGGAAGTAGAAGCATTCTGTTTGCTCTCCCCCCGCTTTATGATCGAATGATTTTTTTTTTTTTTTTTTTTTTAAATTTCTTAGTAGCACAGATAACTTGGAGAGCATTTCACAAGTTGTCTTGCCAGAAACAGAACAATGGCAAGAACAGAACTTGTCTTGGGAAAATACAAAACTGTTTTATAACGGTGCAAGGCGGTAATGTACATATTGATGAAATAGATGCATTGTTGTGAGCTTGGGATTCCTGAATTCCTCAGTGTCTTTGTCAGCAGATGCCCCAGTCTTTTAAATGCATATAAAAATATAGTAACTCTGCTGGCTCCAGGGGACTTGCTTCAGATTTGTAGAGGTCATTCCTGGAATAAAAATTTTCCTTGCCCTGCCTTCCCTTGTAACTTTGTGGCAGGCTGTATCGTTGGTTATACAAAAAGAAATAGATGAGGAACATGGATGAAGCTGTTTCCTTTCTCCTAAGAATTTGTTTTGCCAAAACTAGGTGTTTGTAAATATGTTTTTGTTTTAAGCTATTTGGTGTTTCTAGTTTATAAAAGATTGAAGAAGCATAAGGGCACAAGAACTAGAAAAAACTAATTGTGATTAAGTGTGCGACTTCTCATGTTTGATGTCGACATACTTGAAGTGAATATTATTGGAACTATCAAATTCGGCTTACATACTTTTCTTCTGTGTTAAAGATGAATTTGATAAATGTATTTACCAGTCTCCCACCTTGATTGAATTGTCATAGTAAGTTTTACCTGGTGGCACATCTATCTCAAAGTATGAAGAGTTAATTTTGAATCTTTAGTGTCTCAATCAGAGAAAAGCTGATGCATGTGAATGGCACCCAGAGTACAGGCAGCCCCAACAGAATACTTCTGCAAGTAAAACATTTTATGAATATTTGTATGTGCGAAAACAAGTTATCATTGGTCCTAGTCCCATCCCCCTTGTTGCATGTTGATGATGTTTTCTTAATAAAGGCAACAGATCCATGTTCTGTAACATTGAATTTGAAGGTAGACATGCTAGCTTAATTCAGTAAGACAATCTTTTCATGATAAACTCTTTGGTGTATTTATTATGTATGTACATATTCAACTACAGTGTATGATGTAATAGGCACACAGGGAAAGCAAGCATGAGCTATACTGGGGAAGAAAGTTTTTTTTTTTTCAAATGGGAACCCAGAAAATGTGTTTTTGAGGAAAAAAAACCCCCAAACTTATATCGGGTAGTGCAATAGATGTAATTTTCAATGGGGTAATTTTCAAATGGAAAATGTGGAGGAGGAGGTTGTTTGGTTTGTGGGGTGTTTTTTTTTTTGTTGTGGTTTTTTTGTGTGTGTGTGAAAGAAGAAAAATGTAAGGAACTTCTCTGTCTTCTCCAGTGGACAGGAGTTTGAAAGTATGTTTGTAATCTGCTCTTAAAGAACACTCTCTAAGATCTAGTTCCATAGATTACAATAATCCTGAAGTACTTCTTAGCAAACTTTTTTATTCTTTATTCCTTAAACTCTGTAAGATGCAATAGTTAATGATTAGTAGAGGATAAGAAACTTGGGCTTACAGTTCGTGAAACAACGCTTCCTTTTCTTTGGAGTGCCATTCCCACAAATGACTTCTTGTTGAAAATGCATTATAAACTGGTTTTGGCACCAGGGCTACTACAAGTTATACATTTGGGGCAAGAAGCTGATGTGTTGTTAAATGCTCAGTCTAGGTACTTCAATAGTTTATACTCCATTAACCAAGGGCCGTAACCTGTGAAGATTTGCTATAGCATTTAGAATATAATGTTTTGCTTCCAATTAAAACTGGAGCTGAGAGAGAATATTTTTGACCCACAGAAGTCTCCTGCCGTTTAGGGAATTCCAATCTTAAACTGTAGTGCTGTAGGATAGAATCAGCCTTCATACTTTGCTTTGCCCAAAATATGCAGCACGTTTCTCAAATGCATGGCTAGAAGCCTGTCAACAGGACTGTAATTGTTTTATTGATGTAGGCAGGAGCAAGGAGCTGAACAGCTCATGAAGTAACCCAGCTCTGTTAGTGATGACCCAGAAGTCACTGTCGGCATTAACCATTAAAGTGCCTTCCAGTATGGTAATTTTTTTAACTCTTCTAAACTTCTGACTTTTTCATGAGCTAGCATTTCATAGTGACTTTGTACTCTTGCACCAGTTTTCATCTTTTTTCCTATTAAAAATTAGCAAATATTGTTGTAATGCAATAAAGACAGAATTAAAACAAAAAAAGCTTATCTGTTTTTACCAATGCACTGAATTACATTCCACTACAGTTCTACAGTGCAAAATCCAGGAAAACATAGATTATTCTTTACTGGTTTGAGTCCTAATTTGTTTCTTTTCCATTGTGCTATTGTGCGAGTTTGGAAAACATCCCATTTTTTGTGATTGTGCTGCTGCTCCTGCCAAAAAATTTCCTCCCTCGTGGATCACA